>NC_056750.1:843653225-843695725 GCF_019279795.1 Protopterus annectens
ATGATCAGTGGGATGGATAAACATAATACTTTACTTTTTACTTTTTAGCATGGAGTATTAATATTTTTTGTGCAGTACTTTGGCATCACAACATCTTCATAACAGCAGGGAAAGATCTGGAACATGAGGCATGTGTATGATTAAATTACATTACATTTAATTTGCTTGACACCACATTTATACAATAAGGCTGTCTATTGTGCCCCTTAAAGTGCCTTAAAATTGTATAGTCCTTCCATCACTACCTTACCTTCCCCTTTACTGTTTTCTTTTCTTTTTATCCTTTATTGACTGGGTAGGCCCATTAGGCTAGTAGTGTCTTTTCAGAGGAGTCCTGAGGTGGTATTTATACTACTAGGGGAAATTTGGTCAAGGCATCAGGGAACTTTGTGTTCTTTTTGATAGGTGTTCTGGGATCTTTTACATCAACCTGAGCTACAAGTAATATAAGCAGATGAGATCTCTATCTAACATCTCATCCAAATTATGTCACACTCAGGAGTGATGTCACACTTAAGAGTGCAGCACCTCCCCTCATAGTACACTGCAGTGTCAGCAATTCAATAATCAGGAGTGGGAGTGGGAACAGACCCCACAGCCTTCTAGTCTTCCAGCACCAAAGCAAGTCTGCTGTCTGTTGCACCACTGCTCTATCCTATCTGTTTCCTGCCCTCTTGAATGCCTCTGTAGATTCCCTCGCTACCACTCATTCTATAATCCATTACATTGGTTTACAACCCTCTCTGTGAAAACGAATTTCAGAGATCTGGGGAGTAGACTAGTTAGCTGCCTGTGTCCCATCCTCCCTCTGCCCTTCCTCTTCAGAATGACCTTTACACATTCCAATGGCATATCATATGCTCCAGCATTATGTCCCCCATAGCCTCTGTTCATATTCCTTCTTCTATATTATGAAAACAGACTAACTCCTCTAGTCTCTAGTCTCTGTTAATATTCCTTCCTCTCTATCCTGGGGTTCCTATCAGAAGACTGAAGACGCATTTTGTCGAATGCATCTTGGTTGAATTTCAAATGTCGAAAATGCAATGCATATAAGCAAATTCTTTCCCTGGGAAAGAAGTTGCTTGGCCACTTCCGTCACTTTGCTGTTTTCGGCACTGTAGTGCGATCTCGGAGTTGGTATATTTAAGTAGGGGGGTGTGGGGGCACAGCCCCCCACGTTGAGGGCTGTGGGGGGCAAAGCCCCCCACTTTATGTAATGTTTGAATGTTTGTTTTTTTTTGGGAACAGCGAATTTTTTTTCCCCTGGGAAAAAAAATCGTTGTTCTGGTAGTTCGATATGTTGTGAATTCGAACTTTTGAGTTTGATATAACAACGTTCGATCATTTGATCTTTCCTTGTTATAATATAGACTCTCTATCCCACAGATCTTTCTAGCGGCTTGATGTCATTTTTCTTTTATAACTGCGGAACTGCAAGCAGTACTCAAGGTGTAGTCTGATGAAGGCCCAGCAGAGGAGAAGCAGTACCTATTTGATTTTAGAATCTATATCACTGAAGATTCACCCCAGTATTTCTATTGTTGCTGATATTGCCCTGTCATTGTGTGTTCCCGGTGGTCCATTTTGGGTGCACTCGACACGTTCCTGCTCTCCTGCCATAAGTTCCACTCCTCCCAGGTGGTATTTCATACCTGGGTTGCTGTACTTTGCATTTATATTCAACAAACTCAGTTGCTACCTTTCTGCTTCCCTTCCTAGATTCCTTCATCCATCCCCCTCTGTTGCTCCTAACTTTGTTATCAAAAAGATGTTGCTCCTGTTCTTTATTCCTGCAGCTGCATCTGAGACAGACATACTGAGTGGTACTGGAACCAGTAGTGACCCCTGCGGTACTCCAGTAATTATTTTTAGTTCCTGACATTGTTCTTATCACTACAACCATCTGTGCTACCACTTAACCATGTAGCTATCCAGTTCCCCAGCCTTGGCTATAATCTCCAACCCTTCCAATTTTCCTGTCAATATTATGAGTGTGTCAGAGATAAAGGCTTTACTGAAGTCCCTTTACAGTACATCTACTGGTACTCCTTTATCAAATTCTGCTGTCATCCAGTCATAAAACTGGATCAGCTTTGACTGACAGCTCCTTCTGACCATGAACTCCTGGTTACTGTTTGGGAGATTGCTGTCCTCTTGTAATGCAACCAGCCCTCCCTTCATGACACTCTCGATGGCTTTCTCGACTGCTGTTTTTACTGTTAAATATAATGAGGAATCAAATTCAAAGCCTAAAGTACGTAATTTAGAGGCTGCATCTATAAAGCAATAGATCACATACCAGATCGTTAAACCAATTATCTAACTCTTCCTTAAACATAGAAAGTGGCAGAACTCCACACATAAAGAGGTAATGCATTCCACAACCTTCCTGCTTTAA
Source organism: Protopterus annectens (assembly GCF_019279795.1). Classification (NCBI taxonomy): domain Eukaryota; kingdom Metazoa; phylum Chordata; order Ceratodontiformes; family Protopteridae; genus Protopterus; species Protopterus annectens. The sequence continues at coordinate 843,655,627 of NC_056750.1, forward strand.
AGTGCAAAAAATAATGCTTAATGATTGAATTACATAATGGTAATGACACTAATAAATAATTATTTCTTGTATTTAATTTATGTGAAGTACATAAAATTTCCAACATTTCTACAAAACCATCATCTTTTAAGAACAGATACATTAAAATAATATCACACATTATCACTCTATACCCAAATGAATTAAGGGCAAGGTTCTTTAATCTGTCTTTGTTTAACAGGTTCCTAACATACCCAGTTTGCCTTCTAAAACATCTCTGCCCCCTTTCTAATGATCTAATATTATAAACACAGTAAGAGCCACAGTATTCTAGAAATTATCATTATAATTCATTTATAGACTGGAAGCAAAACAATGTTAGACCTGCTGGAAATGCATTTAAGCACATTCTAAAGTGCACCGTAAAATCTTCTTACCACAGTGTTCAATGTTTATCAAAGGATAATCTGGTGTCTACCATAACGTCAAACCTCTTGCACATCCTACCACAGTTAAGAGATTGGCATGAAATTTAAAATCATGCATTTTTTTAGTATTAAACTGCATGCCTCAGCCTTTAGCCCATTCCATTAATGAATCAAAGAATTTTTAAATTTAATTCTGGTCAGAAATGTTACTGACTATACCACCAATTTTGGTATCATCTTTGAATATGCTCAACCATAACTTTCCTAAAACAAGCATTGTAGAGATAAAGACTCCAAACAGCAGTGAACCAACACAGACCTCTGTGGAACTTTCATCTCAACCTTCCTAGCAGGTGAAAAATTATTCTGTAACCTAACACTATAAGTCTGTTTTTCAACCAACAACTAATCTACTTAACAATATACAGGAATTAGCATTTGAGTCATTTAAAGTCCTAATAACTTTTTTATGTGATATGTTATGAAAGGCCTTAGCAAGATCCAAGTACGTATCTGTAGAAAAGCCTACATCTAAGGTTGAAACTATATTGAAATAAAAACTGACCATGTTTGTCACACAAAAATACCCTAAAAGAAAACCAGGCTGACAAATATACATTTGATGTAAGTAAGAAACTAATTATATTTTCATAACATTTGCCTAATATGCTTGTTAATCTGTTTGGTTTATAATCATTAATGGCAAAGCAGGAAACACCCTTGGGAATAGTAACAAGGACTGTCTTTCTCCATTCATTTGGATCAAAGCCATACTCTAATGTTTTCTGGAGCATATAATTTAAGTATGGTATTAAGGATTCAATAATGTTTTTAATAAAATGCTATTTAGACCATCTGCCCTTCAACTGCGTTGTATTTAATTTGACTAACTGCCTTTGATACAATACTTACAGAAATAGATGGACACTCACCCAAATAGGTGGGCACTCATCCAAATAGGTGGGCACTCAGTCCAAATAGGTGGGCATTCATTCAAATAGGTGGGAACTCATCCAAACCGTTTATGTCCACTGTTGATACCTTCTGACTGACGGGGGGGGGGTGTAAAAAAATGTATCTGCAAAAATGTTAATTAATACTCCAGGATAATTTATACTGGTGTCTTGAAAACTAATTAGTACATGCTTCATCCTTTCCATGGGCTCTTAAGTGATTATACAGAGCTTTGTTATTAGCACTAAAATTGATTGGAAGTTGCTGTTCATAAGAGCATTCAGACTTCCTGCTTCTTGAGCTAAAAGATCAATGTACTGGCTTATTATTAAGATGGTTAACAGCAATGTGTTATTTCCTATACTTTATCCACACCCTTTTTTTCTTAACCTCATACTAGTCAACCTGGTTGCCCACCACAGTGGAACTCATTTTGTTCTAGGTTCAACTAATTCCATGCAGACATATCTATCAATGAGATTGTTTATACATTTATAGAAAATGTCTCACCTTTCACTGATACTAAGATATTATCATGCCCTAATGTGATTAATGGCTACAAAATTGTAAATGAAATATTTTCTGTAAGAGAGTTCATGATTAGTTCTCCTGGCCATAGGAACCTCAAATTTGTATGACATACAATGGTCTGATGAGCCTCAAGTGTACAGCAGCCTGGCTGACCCAAACAACATCAGGGGTCTTATCTATCCTGGCTGGCCCTGTTACCTTTTCTACATAATTATACAGCAAGTCTACTTCAATTAGTTTTTACCACCGAACGTCGGCAGTGTTAATATCACCTGCAGTATTGTTATATTTATTACTAAAATAGTTTTGTATACATTGACTAAGACACATATTAGTATCCATTTTCAAGTTGAGTGACATGCAAAATAAGCCACATATGGCTTCCATGCAGCTCTCTACTGAATGTCGGTATTTGAAATGTTCAGTGTTGACAAGCCAGAAAAAGTATTGGAAAGGCAGACCGGGCAAATATTGAACATCACTCTTGTCCTTTAAACTTATTTTGTGCAGGGGTTCCCCAGAACATATATATACTAACTTTGAGATTGCCATATCTCAGGGAAAAGGGAATATTCCAAGAAATGTCACCTTCTGACTTAGTATATATAAGTCTGTTTTTTTCAGAGACGGTCTCCATATTTTGCAACTTATTCTAGTGGGTCCTGACATTTCCAAGGGTTACCCTTCTGTCCAAAACCATATTCTGCAACTCATTCTAGTGGGACCTGACATTTCCAGTGGTTACCCTTCCATCCAAAACCATATTCTACAACTCATTCTAGGGGGTCCTGACATTTCCAGTGGTTACCCTTCCATCCAAAAACCATATTCTGCAACTCATTCTAGTGGGACCTGACATTTCCAGTGGTTACCCTTCCATCCAAAACCATATTCTACAACTCATTCTAGGGGGTCCTGACATTTCCAGTGGTTACTCTTCCATCCAAAAACCATATTCTGCAACTCATTCTAGTGGGTCCTGACATTTCCAAGGGTTACCCTTCCATCCAAAACCATATTCTGCAACTCATTCTAGGGGGTCCTGACATTTCTAGTGGTTACCCTTCCATCCAAAAACTATATTCTGCAACTCATTCTTGTGGGTCCTGACATTTCTGCTGGTTACCCTTCCATCCAAAACCCTGACAACAATAAGCTCACATGTATGATAAGATTGAACAGTGTCTAAACTAAACTTAGTCAACATATAGATAGAAAGTGGATCAGCACAGTTATTCATACTTACTACACAAGGGGTTCTTACCGGGTACTAAAGGATTACCTCACCCAAGGTTATGCAAGACTTCGGTAGAATACAGGGGCTTTCTGTTTTGTACCAAGGCTAGAAACTCAGTGGGAATTCATGGCCAGGCTGTTAAAGAACCTCAAAGATCATTAGCCTAGAAAGTACCTATGAGCCTATGTAGTTCTGAGTACATGGAGCCCATTATAGTCAGGAATAATCAGTGTTTTTTTTTCATTAAACCAGTAATCAGTAAATAAGTTAACAAGCATGTTGTTCTCCAGGTTTGTTTCTGCCCCCCAAGGGGTACCACAACATCTACCTCGCACTCTTCTACCACTTCTGTATCAGACAGTGACCTGATGAAAAGTTCTACTGGGGGGGTCTGCCAACACACTTGCCAGACTTTTCAGAGCGCTGGGAGGCAGCCCATTTGTTCTTTAGCACAGTCAGTTCCCTCTAAGTCTCCTGGCTGTCTGTCCTGGTATGTATCCCTGGTTATCTCCCTTCTACTAAGTAAAATGTGCTATGTATGTCCAAATCTCCTCACTGTCTATCCTGCTGTGTGTCCTTGGTTACCTCCCTTCGACTAAGTAAAATGTGCTATGTATGTCTGAATCTACAACTGTTTATTCTGGTGTGTGTCCCCGGTTACCTCCCTTCTACTATGTAGAATGTGCTTTATACAGTGGATATAAAAAGTTTACACACCCCTGTTAAAATGCCAGGTTTTTGTGATATAAAAAATGAGACCACAATAAATCATTTCAAAACTTTTCCCACCTTTAATGTGACCTATAACCTGTACAATTCAATTGAAAAACAAACAAATCTGTCAGCGGAAAAATATAAAAAATAAAAAACTTTCAATATGCTAGTTGCATAAGTGTGCACACCCTGAAACTAATACTTTGTTGTGTGTGCGCACCCTTAAACCAATACTTTGCTGAAGCATCTTTTGATTTAATTACAGCATTCAGTCTTCTTGGGTAGGAGTCTATCAGTATGGCACATCTTGACTTGGCAATATTTGCCCACTCTTCCTTGCACAGGAGGTCACTCCACAGATTTTGTATTGGATTTAGGTCTCAGCTCTGGTTGGGCCATTCCAAAACTTTAATTTTCTTCTGTTGAAGCCATTCTTTTGTTGATTTGGATGTATGCTTGGGGTCATTGTTGTGTTGAAAGGTGAAATTCCTCTTCATCTTCAGCTTTCTAGCAGATGCCTGAAGGTTTTGGGCCAAAGGTGACTGGTATTTGGAACTGTTCATAATTCCCTCCACCTTGATTAAAGGCCCAGTTTCAGCTGAAGAAAAGCATCCCCAAAGCATGATACTGCCACCACCCTGCTTCACCATGGGGATTGTGTTCTTTTGGTGATGCAAACTTTTGTTTTTGTGCCAAACGTACCTTTTGGAATTCTGGCCAAAAAGTTCAACTTTGGTCTCATCAGACTATAACACATTTTTCCACATGCTTTTGGGAGACTTGCTGTATTGTTTTGCAAATTTTAGCCAGGCCTGGATGTTTTTCTGTGTAAGAAAAGGCTTCCATCTTACAACCCTACCCCACAGCCCAGACATATGGAGAATACAGGAGATTGTTGTCACATGTGGTACACAACCAGTACTTGCCAGAAATTCCTGGAGCTCCTTCAGTGTTGCTGTAGGTCACTTGGCAGCCTCCTTGATCAGTTTTTGTCTTGTCTTTTCATCAATTTTGGAGAGATGTCCAGTTCTTTGCAACGTCACTGTTGTCCCATATTTTCTCCACTTTTTGATGACTATCTTCACTGCGTTCCATGGTATATCCAATGCTGTGGAAATTTTTTTGTACCCTTCTCCTGACTGATACCTTTCAACAATATGATCCCTTTGATGCTTTGTAAGCTCTCTGCGAACCATGGCTTTTGCTGTAGCAGGCAACTGAGTAAATGTCAGGAAAATCCTAGTTGGACAGCTGAACCTTATTTGGGGTTAATCAGAGTCTGTTTAATTGATGGCAGGTGTGTACCCAATAAGACTGAATGCTGTAATTAAATCAAAAGGTACTTCAACAAAGTATTAGTTTAAGGGTGTGCACACGTATGAAACGAACTCATTGTGCATTTTTTATTTTTTATATTTTTTCCCCTAACAGATTTGTTTGTTTGTCATTTGACTTGTACAGGTTATAGGTCACATTAAAGGTGGGAAAAGTTTTGAAATGATTTATTGTGGTTTCATTGTTTTATATCACAAAAACCTAACATTTTAACAGGGGTGTGTAAACTTTTTATATCACTGTATGTACAAATGTCCTCACTGTCTATCCTGGTGTACATCCATGGATACCTCCCTTCTACTGTGTGAATAAGTTATGCATGTCCAAATCTCCTCACTGTCTGTTCTGTGTCCCTGGTTACCTCCCTTCTACTATGTCGAATGTTCTATGTATGTCTGAATCTTCTCACTGTCTATCCTGCTGTGTGTCCCTGGTTAACTTCCTTCTACTATGTAGAATGTGCTATGTATATCCGAATCTCCTCAGTATCTATTCTATGTCCCTGGTTACCTTCCTTCTACAATGTAGAATGTGCTATGTATGTCCGAATCTCCTTACTGTCTATCCTAGTGAGTGTTCCTGGTTACCTTCCTTCTGCTATGTAGAATGTGCTATGTATGTCCGAATCTCCTCAGTGTCTATTCTATGTCCCTGGTTACCTTCCTTCTGCTATGTAGAATGTGCTATGTATGTCCGAATCTCCTTACTGTCTATCCTAGTGAGTGTCCCTGGTTACCTTCCTTCTGCTATGTAGAATGTGCTATGTATGTCCAAATCTCCTCAATGTCTATCGTGGTGTGTGTCCATGGTTACCTCCCTTCTACTGTGTAGAATGTGCTATGTATGTCCAAAAATCTCCTCACTGTCTATCCTGGTGTATGTCCCTGCTTACCTTCCTTCTATGATGTAGAATGTGCTATGTATGTCCAAAAATCTCCTCACTGTCTATCCTGGTGTATGTCACTGCTTGCCTTCCTTCTATGATGTAGAATGTGCTATGTATGTCCGAATCTCCTCACTGTCTATCCTAGTGAGTGTCCCTGGTTACCTCCCTTCTACTAAGTAGAATGTGCTATGTATGTCCGAATCTCCTCACTGTCTATCCTGATGTGCGTCCCTGGTTACCTCCCTTCTACTAAGTAGAATGTGCTATGTATGTCCGAATCTCCTCACTGTCTATCCTAGTGAGTGTCCCTGGTTACCTCCCTTCTGCTATGTAGAATGTGCTATGTATGTCCGAATCTCCTCACTGTCTATCCTAGTGAGTGTCCCTGGTTACCTTCCTTCTACCATGTAGAATGTGCTATGTATGTCCAAATCTCCTCAATGTCTATCGTGGTGTGTGTCCATGGTTACCTCCCTTCTACTGTGTAGAATGTGCTATGTATGTCCAAAAATCTCCTCACTGTCTATCTTGGTGTATGTCACTGCTTACCTTCCTTCTACTAAGTAGAATGTGCTATGTATGTCCGAATCTCCTCACTGTCTATCCTGGTGTGTGCCCCTGGTTACCTCCCTTCTACTAAGTAGAATGTGCTATGTATGTCCGAATCTCCTCACTGTCTATCCTGATGTGCGTCCATGGTTACCTCCCTTCTACTGTGTAGAATGCGCTATGTATGTCCGATTTCTCCTCAGTGTCTATTCCGTGTCCCTGGTTACCTTCCTTCTACCATGTATGCTATGTAGAATGTGCTATGTATGTCCAAATCTCCTCACTGTCTATTCTGGTGTGTGTCCCTGGTTGTATTTCCCTGGTTACATCCCTTCTACTCTGTAGAATATCTATCCTGGTGCATGTCCCTGGTTACACCCCTTCTACTCTGTAGAATATCTATCCTGGTGTGTGCCCCTGGTTACCTCCCTTTTACTGTGTAGAATATCTATCCTGGTGTGTGTGTTCCTGGTTGTATATCCCTGGTTACACCCCTTCTACTCTGTAGAATATCTATCGTGGTGTGCGTCCATGGTTACCTCCCTTTTAGTATGTAGAATGTGCTATGTATGTCCGAATCTCCTCACTGTCTATCCTGGTGTGTGCCCCTGGTTACCTCCCTTCTACTAAGTAGAATGTGCTATGTATGTCCGAATCTCCTCACTGTCTATCCTGATGTGCGTCCATGGTTACCTCCCTTCTACTAAGTAGAATGTGCTATGTATGTCCGAATCTCCTCACTGTCTATCCTAGTGAGTGTCCCTGGTTACCTCCTTTCTGCTATGCAGAATTTGCTATGTATGTCCGAATCTACTCACTGTTTATCCTGTTGTATTTCCCTGGTTACCTCCCTTCTACTAAGTAGAATGTGCTATGTATGTCCGAATCTCCTCACTGTCTATCCTAGTGCATGTCCCTGGTTGTATTTCCCTGGTTACACCCCTTCTACTGTGTAGAATATCTGTCCTGGTGGGTGCCCCTGGTTACGTTCCTTCTGCTATGTAGAATGTGCTATGTATGTCCGAATCTTCTCACTGTCTATCCTGGTGTGTGTCCCTGGTTACATCCCTTCTACTCTGTAGAATATCTATCATGGTGCGTGTCCCTGGTTACCTCACTTCTGCTATGTAGAATGTGCTATGTATGACCGAATCCCCTCACTGTCTATCCTGTTGTATTTCTCTGGTTACATCCCTTCTACACTGTAGAATACCTATCCTGCTGTGTGTCCCTGGTTACCTTCCTTCTACTATGTAGAATGTGCTATGTATGTCCGAATCTCCTCACAGTCTATCCTGGTGGGTGTCCCTGGTTACCTCCCTTCTGCTTTGTAGAATGTGCTATGTATATCCAAATCTCCTCAGTGTCTATTCTATGTCCCTGGTTACCTCCCTTCTACTATGTAGAATGTGCTATGTATGTCCGAATCTACTCACTGTTTATCCTGTTGTATTTCCCTGGTTACCTCCCTTCTACTATGTAGAATGTGCTATGTATGTCCGAATCTACTCACTGTTTATCCTGTTGTATTTCCCTGGTTACATCCCTTCTTCTCTGTAGAATATCTATCCTGCTGTGTGTCCCTGGTTACCTCCCTTCTACTATGTAGAATGTGCTATGTATGTCCGAATCTCCTCAGTGTCCATTTTATGTCCTTGGTTACCTTCCTTCTGTTATGTAGAATGTGCTATGTATGTCATCTCCTCACTGTCTATCCTGCTGTGTGTCCTTGGTTACCTCCCTTCTACTATGTAGAATGTGCTATGTATGTCCGAATCTCCTCAGTGTCCATTCTATGTCCCTGGTTACCTTCCTTCTGCTATGTAGAATGTGCTATGTATGTCCGAATCTCCTTACTGTCTATCCTAGTGAGTGTCCCTGGTTACCTTCCTTCTGCTATGTAGAATGTGCTATGTATGTCCGAATCTACTCACTCTTTATCCTGTTTTATTTCCCTGGTTACATCCCTTCTACTCTGTAGAATATCTATCCTGGTGTGTGTCCCTGGTGGTATTTCCCTGGTTACATCCCTTCTACTCTGTAGAATATCTATCCTGGTGCATATCCCTGGTTACCTTCCTTCTGTTATGTAGAATGTGCTATGTATGTCCAAATCTCCTCACTGTCTATCCTGGTGTGTGTCCCTGGTTACCTTCCTTCTGCTATGTAGAATGTGCTATGTATGTCTGAATCTACTCACTGTTTATCCTGTTTTATTTCCCTGGTTACATCCCTTCTACTCTGTAGAATATCTATCCTGGTGCGTGTCCCTGGTTGTCTTTCCCTGGTTACACCCCTTCTACTGTGTATAATATTTATTTTGGTGCGTGTCCCTGGTTACCTCCCTTCTGCTATGTAGAATGTGCAATGTATGTCCAAATCACCTTACTGTCTATCTTGTTGTATTTCCCTGGTTACCACCCTTCTACTCTGTAGAATATCTATCCTGGTGCTTGTCCCTGGTTACATCCCTTCTAATCTGTAGAATATCTATCCTGGTATGTGTCCCTGGTTACATCCATTCTACTCTGTAGAATATCTATCCTGGTGCTTGTCCCTGGTGACACCCCTTCTACTCTGTAGAATACCCTTCTACTCTGTAGAATATCTATCCTGGTGCATGTCCCTGGTTACATCCCTTCTACTCTGTAGAATATCATTCCTAGTGCACGTCCGTGGTTGTATTTCCCTGGTTACCTCCCTTCTACTCTGTAGAATATCTATCCTGGTGCTTGTCCCTGGTTACCTCCCTTCTACTCTGTAGAATATCTATCCTGGTGTGTGTCCCTAGTTACAGCCATTCTACTCTGTAGAATATATATCTTAGTGTGTGTCCCTTGTTGTATTTCCCTGGTTACCCCCTTCTAATCTGTAGAATATCTATCCTGGTGCATGTCCCTGGTTGTATTTCCCTGGTTACACCCCCTCTACTCTGTAGAATATCTATCCTGGTGCGTGTCCCTGGTTATATTTTCCTGGTTACACCCCTTCTACTTTGTAGAATATCTATCCTGGTGTGTGTCCCTAGTTACATCCCTTCTACTGTGTAGAATATCTATCCTGGTGTGTGTCCCTGGTTACATCCCTTCTACTGTGTAGCATATCTATCTTAGTACATGTCCCTGGTTTTATTTCCCTGGTTACCTCCATTCTACTCTGTGGAATATCTGTCCTGGTGTGTGTCCCTGGTTACCTCCGTTCTACTGTGTAGACTATCTATCCTAGTGCATGTCCCTGGTTACATCCCTTCTACTCTGTAGAATATCTATCCTGGTGCGTGCCTCTGGTTATCTATCCTGATGCATGTCCCTGGTTATATTTCCTTGGTTACTCCCCTTCTACTCTGTAGAATATCTATCCTGGTGCATGTCCCTGGTTGTATTTCCCTTGTTACACCCCTTTTACTCTGTAGAATATCTATCCTGGTGCTTGTCCCTGGTTACCTCCCTTCTACTCTGTAGAATATCTATCCTGGTGTGTGTCCCTAGTTACAGCCATTCTACTCTGTAGAATATATATCTTAGTGCATGTCCCTTGTTGTATTTCCCTGGTTACCCCCTTCTAATCTGTAGAATATCTATCCTGGTGCGTGTCCCTGGTTGTATTTCCCTGGTTACACCCCCTCTACTCTGTAGAATATCTATCCTGGTGCGTGTCCCTGGTTATATTTTCCTGGTTACACCCCTTCTACTTTGTAGAATATCTATCCTGGTGTGTGTCCCTAGTTACATCCCTTCTACTGTGTAGAATATCTATCCTGGTGTGTGTCCCTGGTTACATCCCTTCTACTGTGTAGCATATCTATCTTAGTACATGTCCCTGGTTTTATTTCCCTGGTTACCTCCATTCTACTCTGTGGAATATCTATCCTGGTGCATGTCCCTGGTTGTATTTCCCTTGTTACACCCCTTTTACTCTGTAGAATATCTATCCTGGTGCGTGTCCTTGGTTACATCCCTTCTACTTTGTAGAATATCTATCCTGGTGCATGTCCCTGGTTGTATTTCCCTGGTTACACCCCTTCTAATCTGTAGAATATCTATCCTGGTGCATGGCCCTGGTTGTATTTCCCCGGTTACACCCCTTCTACTCTGTAGAATATCTATCCTAGTGCATGTCCCTGGTTACATCCCTTCCACTTTGTAGAATATTTATTGTGGTGCGCGCCCCTGGTGATCTATCCTGGTGCATGTCCCTGGTTATCTATTCTGGTGTGTGTACCTGGTTATGTATCCTGGTGTGTGTCCCTGGTTACATCCCTTCTACTCTGTAGAATATCTATTCTGGTGCATGTCCCTGGTTATCTTTCCTGGTGCATGTCCCTGGTTATCTATTCTGGTGTGTGTCCCTGGTTATGTATCCTGGTGCGTGTCCCTGGTTATCTATCCTGTTGCGTGTCCCTGATTATCTATCCTGGTGCATGTCCCTGGTTGTCTATCCTGGTGCATGTCCCTGGTTATCTATCCTGGTGCATGTCCCTGGTTATCTATCCTGCTGCATGTCCCTGGTTATCTATCCTGTTGCGTGTCCCTGATTATCTATCCTGGTGCGTGTCCTTGGTTATCTATCCTGGTGCGTGTTCCTGGTTATCTATCCTGGTGTGTGTCCCTGGTTACATACCTTCTACTCTGTAGAATATATATCCTGATACATGTCCCTGGTTATCGATCCTGGTGCCTTTCCTTGGTTATCTATCCTGGTGCATGCCCTTGGTTATCTATCCTGGTACGTGTCCCTCGTTATCTATCCTGGTTTGTGTCCCTGGTTATCTATCCTGGTGCATGTCCCTGGTTATCTATCCTGGTGTGTGTCCCTGGTTACACCCCTTCTACTCTGTAGAATATCTATCCTGGTGCATATCCCTGGTTGTATTTCCCTGGTTACATCCCTTCTACTGTGTAGAATTTCTATCCTGGTGCGTGTCCCTGGTTATCTATCCTGGTGCGTGTCCTTGGTTATCTATCCTGGTGCGTGTCCCTGGTTATCTATCCTGGTGCGTGTCCCTGGTTATCTATCCTGGTGCGTGTCCCTGGTTATCTATCCTGGTGCGTGTCCCTGGTTATTTATCCTGGTGCATGTCCCTGGTTATCTATCCTGGTGCGTGTCCCTGGTTATCTATCCTGGTGCGTGTCCCTGGTTATCTATCCTGGTGCGTGTCCCTGGTTATTTATCCTGGTTCGTGTCCTTGGTTACCTCTTATTTCCCTAGTTACACCCATTCTACTGTGTAGAATGTCTATCCTGGTGCGTGTCCCTGGTTATCTATCCTGGTGCGTGTCCCTGGTTATCTATCCTGGTGCGTGTCCCTGGTTATCTATCCTGGTGCGTGTCCCTGGTTATCTATCCTGGTGCGTGTCCCTGGTTATCTATCCTGGTGCGTGTCCCTGGTTATCTATCCTGGTGCATGTCCTTGGTTATCTATCCTGGTGCGTGTCCCTGGTTATCTATCCTGGTGCGTGTCCCTGGTTATCTATCCTGGTGCGTGTCCCTGGTTATTTATCCTGGTGCGTGTCCCTGGTTATCTATCCTGGTGCGTGTCCCTGGTTATCTATCCTGGTGCGTGTCCCTGGTTATCTATCCTGGTGCGTGTCCCTGGTTATCTATCCTGGTGCATGTCCCTGGTTATCTATCCTGGTGCATGTCCTTGGTTATCTATCCTGGTGCGTGTCCCTGGTTATCTATCCTGGTGCGTGTCCCTGGTTATCTATTCTGGTGTATATCCCTGGTTATCTATCCTGGTGCGTGTCCCTGGTTATCTATCCTGGTGCGTGCCCCTGGTTATCTATCCTGGTGCGTGTCCCTGGTTATCTATACTGGTGTATATCCCTGGTTATCTATCCTGGTGCGTGTCCCTGGTTATCTATCCTGGTGCGTGTCCCTGGTTATCTATCCTGGTGCGTGTCCTTGGTTATCTATCCTGGTGCGTGTCCCTGGTTATCTATCCTGGTGCGTGTCCCTGGTTATTTATCCTGGTGCGTGTCCCTGGTTATCTATCCTGGTGTGTGTCCCTGGTTATTTATCCTGGTGTGTGTCCCTGGTTATCTATCCTGGTGTATATCCCTGATTATCTACCCTGGTGCGTGTCCCTGGTTATCTATCCTGGTGCGTGTCCCTGGTTATCTATCCTGGTGTATATCCCTGGTTATCTATCCTGGTGCATGTCCCCGGTTATCTATCCTGGTGCGTGTCCCTGGTTATCTATCCTGGTGCGTGTCCCTGGTTATCTATCCTGGTGCGTGTCCCTGGTTATTTATCCTGGTGCGTGTCCCTGGTTATCTATCCTGGTGCGTGTCCCTGGTTATCTATCCTGGTGTATATCCCTGGTCATCTATCCTGGTGCGTGTCCCTGGTTATCTATCCTGGTGCGTGTCCCTGTTTATCTATCCTGGTGCGTGTCCCTGGTTATTTATCCTGGTTATCTATCCTGGTGTATATCCCTGGTTATCTATCCTGGTGCATGTCCCTGGTTGTTTATCCTGGTGCGTGTCCCTGTATATCTATCCTGGTGTATATCCCTGGTCATCTATCCTGGTGCGTGTCCCTGGTTATCTATCCTGGTGCATGTTCCTGGTTATCTATCCTGGTGCGTGTCCTTGGTTATCTATCCTGGTGCGTGTCCTTGGTTATCTATCCTGGTGAGTGTCCCTTGTTATCTATCCTGGTGCATGTCCCTGGTTATCTATCCTGGTGCGTGTCCCTGGTTATCTATCCTGGTGCATGTCCTTGGTTATCTATCCTGGTGCATGTCCCTGGTTATCTATCCTGGTGCATGTCCCTGGTTATCTATCCTGGTGCATGTCCCTGGTTATCTATCCTGGTGCGTGTCCCTGATTAGTTATCCTGGTGCGTGTCCCTGGGTATCTATCCTGGTGCGTGTCCCTGGTTATTTATCCTGGTGCATGTCCCTGGTTATCTATCCTGGTCCATGTCCCTGGTTATCTATCCTGGTACGTGTCCCTGGTTATCTATCCTGGTGCGTGTTCCTGGTTATCTATCCTGGTGTATATCCCTGATTATCTATCCTGGTGCGTGTCCCTGGTTATCTATCCTGGTGCGTGTCCCTGGTTATCTATCCTGGTGTATATCCCTGGTTATCTATCCTGGTGCATGTCCCTGGTTATCTATCCTTGTGCGTGTCCCTGGTTATCTATCCTGGTGTGTGTCCCCGGTTATCTATCCTGGTGCGTGTCCCTGGTTATTTATCCTGGTGCGTGTCCCTGGTTATCTATCCTGGTGCGTGTCCCTGGCTATTTATCCTGGTGTGTGTCCCTGGTTATCTATCCTGGTGTATATCCCTGGTTATCTATCCTGGTGCGTGCCCCTGGTTATCTATCCTGGTGTATATCCCTGGTTATCTATCCTGGTGCGTGTCCCTGGTTATCTATCCTGGTGCATGTCCCTGGTTATTTATCCTGGTGCATGTCCCTGGTTATCTATCCTGGTGCATATCCCTGGTTATCTATCCTGGTGCGTGTCCCTGGTTATTTATCCTGGTGCGTGTCCCTGGTTATCTATCCTGGTGTATATCCCTGGTTATCTATCCTGGTGCGTGTCCCTGGTTATCTATCCTGGTGCGTGTCCCTGGTTATCTATCCTGGTGCGTGTCCCTGGTTATCTATCCTGGTGCGTGTCCCTGGTTAGTTATCCTGGTGCGTGTCCCTGGTTATCTATCCTGGTGCGTGTCCCTGGTTATTTATCCTGGTGCGTGTCCCTGGTTATCTATCCTGGTGTATATCCCTGGTTATCTATCCTGGTGCGTGTCCCTGGTTATTTATCCTGGTGCGTGTCCCTGGTTATCTATCCTGGTGTATATCCCTGGTTATCTATCCTGGTGCGGGTCCCTGGTTATCTATCCTGGTGCGTGTCCCTGGTTATCTATCCTGGTGCGTGTCCTTGGTTATCTATCCTGGTGCGTGTCCCTGGTTATCTATCCTGTTGCATGTCCCTGGTTATTTATCCTGGTGCGTGTCCCTGGTTATCTATCCTGGTGCGTGTCCCTGGTTATCTATCCTGGTGCGTGTCCCTGGTTATTTATCCTGGTGTGTGTCCCTGGTTATCTATCCTGGTGCGTGTCCTTGGTTATTTATCCTGGTGTGTGTCCCAGGTTATCTATCCTGGTGCGTGTCCCTGGTTATTTATCCTGGTGCGTGTCCCTGGTTATCTATCCTGGTGCGTGTCCCTGGTTATCTATCCTGGTCCGTGTCCCTGGTTATCTATCCTGGTGCGTGTCCCTGGTTACCTCCATACAATACCTCTGTCCTGGCCTCATACACTTGGGTTGTTTTCTACATGAAGAGTGAGGAGAATTATTAATTTAGTGTCTTTGTTTTTTATTCTTCTGTTATCTCCCTCTCATCTTTTCTCAGCTTTACCAGTATTGTCCATCTCTTCCTTCTTTTGACTATGTACTTAAAAAGGCCTTATTTGCCTAAGTGATCAGTTCTGCTAAGTCCCTTTTGACTTTAGCCTTTATTGCTTTTACCAGCAAAACCCAAGCTAGTCTGTTTTGTCAACTTTCCTCCAAGGATATGGTTAATCAAAGTATTTTTGTGAAGCAGTCTTTATGGAGTCCATCTGGACAACATCCTGCTACTTAATGGACAGTTTATGGACATCGACAAAATGTTGCAGATCACTTCACCAAGGATACATGCATGCATCCAGTGAAGATGCAGAATGGCAATGTGATAGTCAAGCAGAGGTTTAACGAGTAGGTGTCTGACTTTTGGCCTGTGAAGAACTGTGATACAGCATGTATATAGCCTGGGAGGGTGGAAGAAGAAGTGTTGACATACACATCAAGGGAATATAATTTGCAGAAAAGTACAGTTTTGTACCTACCATAAATGTAGATGTCCGATAGGTATGCTTCTGCAGTCCTTACATATGGGTTGTCCTGCCTCAGGAAGCCCTTCGGTCGGCCAGATTCCAAACTCTGGGTCCGGCATCGGCTGATGTCGCCCTTTTCCCCGATGTCAGAGCGCCTGGGGTATAAAAGCGTCAGCCGACGCAATCTTCCTCAGTTTTTCTTGCCCCAGATGCCAGGTGCCCTCTCATGAAGGCTAAATTTAGAGAGATGCAAAAAATTCCAAATATGCACAGTAATATAAAACAAATACACCATAATAGATAACCCCAGCTAGCTAGAAAAAGGGATAAATACCCAAAGAATACCACAGAGGGGTAGGAGGGAGGGAGGGAAATCCTGACTGCAGATGCATACCTATCGGACATCTACATTTATGGTAGGTACAAAACTGTACTATGTCCTTCAAGGATGCATCTGCAGTCCTTACATATGGGTAGAATACCATAGCCAAACTGGGGGTGGTAGGACCTAAGAAAAGGATGGTGTAGCTAAAATGCCCTGCAGGACTGCAGTAGCAAAGCCTGCTCTGGATCTGGAATATAAAGGTAAGTTGTAATGCCTGGAAAATGTATGCATGGAGCTCCATGTAGCAGCTTCTAAGATGTCCTTTGTAGCCACCCCTCTTAAGAAGGCTGTGGAGGTGGCTGTGGCTCTGGTGGAATGAGGTCTAATGTTGGCTGGCACAGTTTTGCCATGAAAAGAGTAACAGAATCAAATGCAATTCCCTATCCATTTTGAAATTGTTTGTTTGGAAATTGCTTTTCCTTGTACACCAGCAGCATATGCTACAAAGAGCTGGTCAGTTTTCCTGTAAGTCTTAGTTCTGTCCAAGTAGTAGCGCAACTGTCTGTGAATGTCCAGTGTATGCAGAAGTTTCTCTCCCTTATTTTGTGGATTTGGAAAGAAGGTAGGCAGGTGAATAGCTTGGTTCAGTGAAACCCTGGATACCACCTTTGGCATGAATGAAGGATTGGGTCTCAATGAGACTCTGTCCTGATGAAAAATAAGAAATGGTTGTACTGCCATGAGGGCCTGCAACTCAGATACTCTTCTTGCCGAGGTTATGGCCAGAAGGAAGGCAGTCTTCCAAGACAGGAACTGTAGTTCTGCAGATGCCGCTGGTTCAAAGGGAGGTAGAGTTAATTTTTCCAACATGAAGTTAAGGTCCCATGTAGGCACTGGTGGTTTCCTTGGAGGGTTGATGTTTTTTATCCCTCTTAGAAACTGCTTTAGCAGCGGATGAGAAAATACAGGTGGATCAGTGTTGTACTCTGCTGAAATGGCTGAAGCATGAATTTTTATGGAAGAGTAAGAAAGGCCATTATGGAGCATTTCTGCCAAGTATTCCAGGATATGTGGAATGCTCATACTGTCGGATCTTGGCCCTTTGTGGAGTTCCAAGTGCGAAATCTTTTCCATTTTGCTGAATATGCCTTTCTTGTGGAAGGTCGCCGAGCTTCCTTGATGATATCCTTTACCCTTTTGGATAGTTTATCCAGGCGAGGAGTCAAGGTATTTTCCAGGCTGTCAGCTGCAAGGTTTTTAGGCTGGAGTGCAGGGTTTTGTAATTGTGCTGTCAGAAGAAGTGGCCATTGTGGTAGAGACCACGGTTTCGTGCGTGACAAGCTCCTTAACAGTGGGTACCAGTGTTGTCTTGGCCAGTCCGGAGCTATCAGAATCACTTTTGGTTGTTCTGTCCTGATCTTCAGTAAGACCTTGGTCATTAACGGAAGAGGTGGAAATGCATATACTGTTAGAGTATTCCAGCTGAAAGAGAGAGCGCCCATTTTCCATGCTTGTGGGTGGTATGTCCTTGTGCAGAATTTCTTCAGTTGATGGTTGTGGTGGGAGGCAAAAAGGTCTATGTCCGGCCTTCCCCATGATTGTGTTACTTGAAGAAAGATGTCTGGGTGCAGCATCCATTCGTGTGGATCCATGATGTTTCTGCTTAGGCTGTCCGCCAGTACATTGTCTTTTCCTGGTACAAACTGGGATTGCAGCTCTATATTGAGTTTTAGGGAAAGTTCCCAAAGATTCATTGCCAGCCTGCAAAGACGGTAGGAATGGGTACCTCCTTGCTTGTTTATGTACCACATAACTGTGGTATTGTCTGTCTTTATTAGCAGGTGGCCTTGATGTAAGAAGTGCTTGAAGGCCTCGATTGAATGTATCACTGCCAGCATTTCCTTTTGGTTTATGTGCAGGCGAAATTCTGTTTGTGTCCATTGTCCTTGAATGCGTCTGCCCTCCATGTGCGCTCCCCATCCATGGTCTGAGGCGTCCATTGTAATGGTTTGGCTGATATTTGGTTTGCTGAAAGGCAGACCCATGTTTGACTGGCTTGCTTGAGTCCACCACAGAAATTCCTTTTGAAGGCATGGAATGAGGGGGATCAAAGCTTCTAGGCTGTGGCTGTGTTGAGACCATAGACTCCTTAGGTACCATTGTAGTTTCCTCATATTTTATTTATTTATTTATTTTATTTTACATTTGTTTACTGGGCTAGTCTAGCTGGATATATGTCCATTTTCAGTAGAGGCCCGGGGAAAAAAAACATATAACACACTACAAGACACAAGACATAAAAAAAAAAGTACAATAAGAATATACATTTTTAATAAAAACAACAAACACATAAAAGGCACACACAAAAACACACTAGGTCAGTAGTAGTAGTCACATTAAAAAAATAAAGATTAGCAGTAGTTAGTTAGTCAATATGCAGCCTTGCTTGTGGAATCAGAAGAATGCAAGATGCCATGAAACCCAGGGCCTGCAGGATTTTCCTTGCAGTCAGTTGGGTTTGTTTTGTCAGGTTTCTGAAATAATCCAGTAGTTGTTCTTGTTTTTCTTCTGTGAGAAAAGCCATTTGGGTGGTTGTATCTAGTTTTGCACCCAGAAAAATTATTCTTTGGGATGGGACAAGTCTTGATTTCTGAATGTTGACTGTGTATCCCAAAGCCTGAAGTAGGTGAATGGCATAATTCAAGTGTTTTACCAATGTTTGTTGGCTGTCCGCTTGTATAAGGCAGTCGTCCAGGTAAGGGTATATTTGAATCCCCTGAAGTCTGCAATGTGCAATTACTGATGCCAGGCATTTCGTGAATACTCTGGGCGCAGTAGATAGGCCAAAGGGCAATGCTGAGAATTGATAATGCTCTGAACCTGCAAGAAATCTGAGGTGTCTTCTGCAACTTTGTCTGATAGGGACATGCAGGTATGCCTCCTTCAGGTCTAGAGTTACCAGCCAGGACCCCTTGCCCAGCATGGGAAGGAGTTGCTGTAAGGTCAGCATTTTGAATTTTGGCACAATGAGGTAAGTATTTAGTGCGGACAAGTCCAGAATAGGCCTCCACTGCTTTTCTTTTCTTGGAACAAGGAATAGTCTGGAATAAAATCCTTGGCCTTGTTCTGTGTAAGGAACCTTCTCTATTGCCTTCATTTGTAGTAGTTTGGAAATTTGCTTGAAAGCCTCTGCCCTTTGATTTGGTGGCAGGTTTGGCATGCCTTGTCTTTTTGGTAATGTATGAAAATGGAATCTGTATCCTTTGTCTATTATTTGCAGTATCCATTTGTCCTTTGTAATACTGTGCCAATTTTCTGAGAATAAAGATAGCTTTCCGCCCAAAGGTGCTTCCAATTGAGCCCTGGTTGGCGGGGTCAAAGTCAAGTCATTGAGTTTGTCCTTGTGCAGTAGGTGTAGGTCCTGCACTACCTCTTTGGTTAGGAGGCTGCCATTGACGTCCTCTGTAGGAGCCTCTACCTTGCCCTCTACCTCTGGCACGCCTATTTTTGCCTCTTTGAAATCTGTCTGTGTCTGGAAAGGACCAATTCTTAGAAGGCCAATTTCTGCTGAATCTTGGTGGTTGGACCTGGAGAAAATATTTGACTGTCTGTACTGACTTAGCCTTTTCCTCAAATTTCTTTAAGACCTCTTGAGCCGTGGAACCAAATAACTTTTGTTTTTCCAGGGGTGCATCCAGAAGCTTTGCTTTAACATGATCTGGCAGTGTTTGTTCCTTCAGCCAAGCATGTCTACATATGACTGCACCTGTCATTGCTGACCTACATGAAGCTTCCAATGCATCATAACCACACTGTAAAAAATGGTTGCTAACCTGCTGGGAGTTATGTACCAGATCCTGAAGTGCCTTGCGATCTAGGGGTTCAGGTGAGGTTAGTTTTTTATGCAATTCATCTAACAGGTATTCTTGATACTGTATCATATGGAATTGACAATTCAATGCTCTCATAGAAAGAGTGGAAGAAGTGTACACTTTTTTACCCCATCTCTCTAAGGCCCTGGATTCCCTTTCAGAAGGAAGTGGATTCTTAGTAGTGGAGGTTGCAACCCCTTTAGGCCCCTGGGAAATAGTTTCTGGGTCAGCTGAGTGGCCCTTGTAAAGGAATAGATGTGTGTCCGGGACCCTGTAGTACCTGTCGGGTTTGACAGGAGCCGGAGGAAAGGAGTCTGGGGAAATACTAGACTCGGAGTACACATCCTCTATAACATTTAAAACAGGAGGAATAGCCAAAGGTCTATGCTGAGGCAAATGCAAAAAAGTCCTTAACCTCTTCCTGGAATCAGAGAATTCCTGGCCTTGCCATTTAAAATGCTCTCTCATGGAGTGAAGGGTCTCTCCAAAGGACAGCTCTTCAGGGGGGGAGGCCGAGGGAATAGATTCCTCTGCATCAGAATCCTCGTAGGCCGGAAAGGCCTCCTCCTGGTAATCTGAAAGGGCAGAGTCATCTGAGGCCTCATCAGAGGACTGGGGATCTGTCTGCTCAACCCTGGGCCTTTTGCCTGGAGGAGGTTGAGAGCCCCTGTCTGGGTGTGGCTGAGAGCCCCTGATTAAGGAGATAAGATCCTCAGCTAAGCTTAAAATTTGTGAACCTGTAGAGGATCCCTGAGGAATAGCCTTGGGTAACTGAGCTGTCGGAAGCTCCGACGGCATTTTGTAGCAGTAAATTTGCCCAAAATATTCCTCTGCAAACTCTGCCCGACGCCTAAGAGTGCATTTATTGAAGGAAGCACAGGCTGTACAGGCCGAGACGTCATGGTCTGGGCCTAGGCAAGGTAAGCAGTAAGAGTGGAAATCCTTATGAGGTATTTGTTTCCCACAATTTAAACAATTATTAACTTTAATCGTTTGATCTGACATCGGCTGAGGCAAGAAAGAGTCCCCAACGGGGTACTTAGCTTTTTTGAAGACTTCGGCTGAAATCACAGGAGCTGGCCGACCGGCACTTGCGAACTGCTTCTGCTTCGGGCACCGTGCGGCAAGAAAGACTAAGGAAGATGGCGTCGGCTGACGCTTTTATACCCCAGGCGCTCTGACGTCGGGGAAAAGGGCGACATCAGCCGACGCCGGACCCAGACTTTGGAATCCGGATGACCGAAGGGCTGCCTGAGACAGGACAACCCATATGTAAGGACTGCAGATGCATCCTTGAAGGACATCAGCCTCATACAGCCTTTAGCACATTTGGAGGTAAATCTAACCCAGCTTCCAGTAGTATGGGTGAGCCCTAGTTCCACAGTAGTGGCAACTGCTGCAGTTGTGAAAAGCATGTGAACACCAAACCATGATGAGGAAGGTGATTACATAATGGAAAGGTGTTGAAATTACTTTCTTCTTCAAGAGTTCCTGTCATGTCCTACTAAATAGTACCACACCACACCTGAGACACTTGTTCTGTGTCAGTGGCAAAATCCCTAGTGGACATGAAAGTGCCATGTCCACCAGCAACTGCACCACTGCTGAGGTTATCCAAGAGTCCTCTGTCCTGCTACCACAAAAACAGAAGGTATGCCTCCTGCAACCAAAAGCCTTTGTCAGAGTAGTGGGCAACCCTAAATATGGCATGGTCACTTCAGGACATGTTCTGTCATTAAGCAGGGTTCCCATGTAGCAGGCATCATAACTATGGAAATTAACATTAGAAACGTAATATGTAGATTTTTGCACTGTTTTGTACTTCAGTGTTACTAATTTATGATGCCTGTATCTTCTGTAAACAGTGGAAGATTACATGTGTGGCATCTGCATTTATGCTACAGCATCCTGTGACACTGTACAATCAGTGTGTAGGAACATTCTGGAAACATCATGACACACATAAGACTTGGGTACATTAATAAATGTATAAGCTTTTTTTATTTGTATTTGTTTACTAGGGTGGTGCACTGATGATGGGTGAGCACTTGCAGGCCCACCCCAGGTGAAGCATTTTAAACAGGCATCTCTAGATAGTGCCTGCCATGAATTCCCTAATGCAGCAAATAAGGACTGTGCCCGCCACTTTGGACAGACACTGTCGTACAGTGCACAGCATGCTGGGCTTTCATGACAATATGGCATTAATATAGCCACCTGCCTTCCCTGTGTAAATTGTTTACACTGGCATGCCTGAATCCATGCTATGTGGGACTGAAGGGTATTCTGCCATCGTTGCTAGAGAACTGCCTGCATGCCACATACTGGTATTCTGACACATATAATTTTGGAATGAAACAGCAGTTCTTTAGAAGCAGAAAACTGTGTTACTATATAAAGCTGTGAATCCATCTGATTTTTCTATGTATATAATTTTGCCACATATGACCTGCCCAAGTCATATATATCATGGAGGAATACTATACTTTGCTAACGCCATTGCTGGAAGATCTCATATCCATCCATCCTCAACCCCCTTTCCCATTTTTGCACATGGGGTTGGGGTGTCACTTCAACAGTGACAAGCATATCACCTGGAAAATGTCACTGTCACTGCATACTATGGAAAGTGTTTCAATCAGCATCTGCCTAGCTATCCAGCAGGGTTTACAGGCACAACGGTTTCATATACATGCTGGAAAATAGACAAATGCACATTGAAGGACTTCCTGTTTAGATTTTGTGTGTGTGTGTGTGTGTGTGTGTGTGTGTGTGTGTGTGTGTGTGTGTGTGTGTGTCTGTGTGTGTGTCTGAATGCGTCCATGTGTGCGTGTGCACATGCATGCATGTGCTCGTGTAAGTGTGTGTGACTGTGTATGTGAGCATGCACACATGCCTATGTTTATTGCTATATATATATATATATATATATATATATATATATATATATATATATATATATATATATATATATATATATATATATTAGATGAAGTACACATAACTCAAAAGAATATAAAAAAATCATCAGGTGTTGTCCCACTTCTGTTTTATTACTTAATTTTTCAAAATGTGATTTAAGAAAGACTGAACATTGCAGGCTAATGTACAGAGACATCTACACGGGTAAAGCTTATCTAAAATGGGTGGGGAAAACATACCTTGAAGATCTATGCACATTTACAATCAGGAAAATAAAACTTGCCCTGGTAGAAATTCAACACTGAATATCTAAAGTTCAGAGGAGAGTCAGAAGAGTATAATACTGCTCAGTTATGTTTTACAATAACTAAAAAGTCATTCAAAATGTGATACTTCTGGTCAGACAAAAACATTCAATACGCCAATAGCACAAATGAACCTACAGGTATCCCAGAAAAATACTAACCATTTCACATGAAAGACTTCCACTGAAATATAGATACAGAACGAATTTGTCCCAGATAGTGTACAGCAAGCGTTTGGACACAAGTTATTCCAGTCCATTGTAAGTTATACTGTCCTTCTCCCAGAAAAATGCAGCAGCATTCTGGGAAGGAATTACAATGGCTCCTCCAGTATCAGTAATTTCTCAATTATATACACATCTAAAGAGAAAAAGGAGAAAGGTATTCTTCATGCTTTTACTAAATTGACATAATGGTGCTGATAAACGTTCCTTCAAGGATATGGTTCAAATCAAAAATGATCCCCACTCCAAACCAGGTCACATAGCTGTAGGACTCAAATAATAAACAACATTAATGATTTATTTTGTGTTCTTATTATAGAGTATCATTTTATTTCTCAGGATATTCTAGTCACACTAGACAAGTGCTTATGCTCCAAAAACATTTGCAATGAATTTTAATGGCTTTTGCTTGTGGTAGGAGTCTTTAGTACTACTTTGAGGGTTTAACCTTTATTATATATTTAAGAAGCTAATAAATATTTCAACCAATGATAATACCATGTGACAGCAACTGAGTAGAATATATTTATTTAGTAAATTATTTAATATTGATCTGTCTGTAAATGTCTGCAAGTAAAAAATATCAAACAGATACTGTGTAGTGACTCATCTTTATTTTGAATCATCCAAAGCATTATTTGCTGACATACAAAAAGCTACATAACTGTTCTTCACAAAGTAATCACCCATTCAAATAGTTATGTGATAATAGTGACTCACAGCGATCCATTCATTCATTCATTCATTCATTAACTTATTGTCCGATTACCTGATGATTCTAATTCAGGGTCACACTGGTGTTAGAAGCTTAGTTCTGACCGGGTACAAGATGGTGAACTAGTCGTAGACATGGTGCCAGTTCATCATAAGACACCTGTAGATCAGAGCGTGTGTATGTACCTTAGCATTTCCAGATGTAAACACGTGCATATAAATAGTGAGCATGTGCAGTCAGCAGTGCCATTTTGAGAGAACAGCCAGTGTTAACATGTATGAGTGTGGTCGTCAGTCTGTTTATAAGTTTAATTAAGTTTAACTTACAAAGTCTGATTTCTGATGTGCTTGTGTGTAATAAAGCTGCTTGAACTGAACCCACAAATGTTTGTCGTTTTACTCTGACCAGACGAGCAACATGGTGTCAGAACTGGGATAAGAAGAACAACTTCTTCGACCCATGAGGTGCAAAACTGAAGGTGTAGACAGATTAAACAGGTTGAGTGAAACGGAGCTCAGGCAAACAAAAAAGGGGCAGAAATGAGCTAGAGGTAAAAAAAACTGCAGAAATGATTTATTTGGCAAAGAAAATGAAACAGTGCATTTATAAGGCATAAAACACATTATTAACCAAACGTGTAGCACAAAAGCGTATTATTAAGCAAATGAAAGGCACAAACTGTATTATTAATTAAATGAAACGTTCAAAAGCACGATATTTGATAAAACTAGCAGAACCATTGATATGGGGCTCAGAATTTTCTTTGGGTTTGCATAACGGGCATTTTTAAAGTAAAACAGGTACAAGAAAAGCATAATGAGCATGCTAAGACACTGAAAAGGGCATAACGAATACAATAAAAGGACAAATTAAACTTAAAGAGCAGGTGGCTGCATGTTTTTTAGTAAAAGACCATGTTTTGGGCACAAACTACTATTTCCCATTAAAGGAAACTATCTAAAGTATAACTAGAGTTGTTCAAAGTACCTCAGAATGCGCAAAGTGTTTGCAGAGTGTGTGTGCTTTATTACGGTGCAGTTATTTTAAAGAGTTTACTGTGTGCAAAGTACAGTTATATTGCAAAGTGCAAAGTACAGCCATTTCGAAAAGTTTCTTGTGCTGTGTACAGTTTGCAAAGTGCATTCATCTTGAGGGTTTTTTGCTCTGAGCTTTTTCCATTGTGTACAGTTTATTCGCAAAGTACAGTCATTTTGAAATATTTCTTACACAGATAAGGAGTGGTTTCCCAAAGTACTGTGATTTCAAAGTGTTCTTGTGCTAGGCAGACTTATTTGGCAAAGTGCAGTAATTTCAAAGAGTTTGTTGTGCTATTAGGCATAATTACAAGTACTGGCATAAAGTTCTGGCATATATATATATATATATATATATATATATATATATATATATATATATATATATATGATTACAATCAAAAGGCAGAAAGTCAGTTACACAACAGGCACCTCCTCAAACATGGTAGGAGCGACAGTCAGAATGTCGACGTACAAGTGCCCATCAGTTCATAAGGACATACACAAGGCAGGGACACGAAGCATCTACAAATACGGCAACTGTCAAGTTTAACATCGAAAAACGGTTGTCAATGTTATTTGTTGATGTTTTGACCTCATTAATATTCATGAGGTCAATTAAATGCATCATGGATCTCATAGATCACTATTTTCAATGTCAGGATTTTGATAGTAATATATATATATATATATATATATATATATATATATATATATATATGTATATATATATATATATATATATATTATTTATTTATATAGGAACACTTTATAATCCCGAAATTCTGAAATATTGAATTTCAGAATCCCGAGATTATAAAGCCGAAAGCTCAAAATTCTGAAACCTCAGAAGTGAGAATTTCAAAATCCCTAAGTCCGGAGATGTTGAAGTAGCACCTCTGGTGTTGCGGTTTGTAAATGGATAGTTGGAAGTTCAGGTAAGTATTTATGTGTAAGGGTTTTGGTTAGGGGCTTTAGTGTGTGTCAGTGTGTTTTGTTACTGTGATGTGTGTGTGTGTGTGTGTGTGTGCGAGGGGAATTTAGCTTGTATGGTGGTGTTTTCGTGTGTTTGTCTGTGTAGTGCAACCTTGGAGTTAGTATATTTAAGTAGGGGGGTGTGGGGGGCTTGCCCTCCATATGGGGGTGAAGGGGGAACTTGCCCCCCTGCTTGTATGTAGTGTAGGTTTATGTGTTTGTGTGTGGGGGGAAGGTGTGTGCATGTGTATGCGTGTGGTGTATGGTTAGTGTCGGATTTGCGATTTTGAAATTTGCGCTTCTGGGGTTTCGGGATTTTAAGGTTTCAGCTTTATGATCTCGAGATTCTTAAATTCTGTATTTCAGGATTTTGGAATTATAAAGTGGACCTATATATGTAGATATATATATATATATATATATATATATATATATATATATATATATATATATATATTTATGAGTGTGTATGTTCATACATAATTTCAAGCACCTTCACTGCTGTGTGCTGATATGGCAGAGGCATTTCGCAGACTAGGTCCATTTGTGTTTGGTCATAATAGACCATAAAATTGGAGAATATTCAAGCAGGAATACAATATTTTCATACAAGCAGCTTTTTCTGACAAAGATCCACAAACAAGGCCATTCATTTTGCTTAACTTATCTGGGTCAGAAGCCATTGAAACAGACCATTCATTTGTGTATGCACCAAAAGTATATGCAGGAGAGGGGGAAAACCATCATACTGTGATACCGGCTGAATCAAGGGAAGACCATGAGTGCTTAAGAAATGTAAAACCCCCAAACAAATGTTACATTAGATGACCAACAGTCCCAGTTTTTCCAGGACAGTTCCAGTTTGGAAGTCTCTGTCCCGAAATCCCGAACATTGTCTTTGGGACACAGAAATGTCCCAGTTTAGACCACTCAGTCTGAATGGTGACCTGGCTTCCCAGTCCCCCTGCTTTCCCATCTTGAGTAGCTCTAGGGACTTTGCGATTTTTTGGGGATGCCATTGGGTACAGGGGTAAGGTCAGATGCCTTTGCCCTGGCAGGAGCCTTCCAGGCCCTGCTGCTGTCCATCAGTCACTCCCTCAAGAACTTCCATTGTGGGAGGCTCTGCCTGACCCCACTCACCCAGGCTGGAGCTCCCCAGGCTCCACACCCATATGCCTGGCACTCCCTTACTGACTTCTATCAGGGCCGATCCCTACACGCCTCCCTTTTCACCTGGCCAAGAGGCCTTCCCTGGCTGCGGCCCCCCCATGTCAGGGGACTCCACTGCCTCCATGCCTCCTGCAGGCTGCCAAATCATGCAGGATCACTCATGCCCTTGGACCCTGTCAGGGGAGCTTCACTCTGATCCTGTCTGCCCCTCTAGAACTCCCCTTGGCTGCTGAGGGGCAGATCCACCCTCATGAAGGCTTCAGAGTCACCCTACTTTCCCTTCCAGAGCAGCTCTGAGGACTTTGAGATTTTTCAAGGATGCCATTGGTTATGAGGTGAAGCTGGATGCCTTCGCTCTGGCAGGAGCTCTCTAAGCCCCTCTGCCATCCGCCCTGGTCCTTCTTCAAGGACTTTCATCATGGGGAGCTCTGCCCACTTACCCAGGCAGGAGCTCTCCAGGTCCCACCAATGTCCACCAGTCACTCCCTTAAGGACTTCCGTCATGAGGGGGCTGTGCCTGACCCCGCTCAGCCAAACAGGAGCTCCCCAGGCCCCACTGCTGTCCACCCTAGCGCTCCCTTAAGGACTTCTATTGTGGGAGCTCTGCCTGACCCCTCCTCATCCAGACAGGCACTCTCCCAGTCTTGTCACAATCTGCCTCATGCCCCTTTCCAGACTCCTGTCCCAGAGGGGGCATGATCCATACCATACCCCCTCACCCAGGCGGGAGCTGTCCTGTCCCTTTCCACCTCTCTCTCCCTTCCAGACTTCCATCAGGATGGCTCTTTTCCAGGGTTACATATCTCCTGATTGCTGCCAAATCATGCAGTGTCACATGTGCTCTTGGAGCCTCTCAGGGAATCCTCCCAACCTCATGGAACTCTGCTGGGCCATGAAGCCTCAGACTGTCCCTCATCCAGTCATCTGTGACACTGGTTCTCCCCTTTGCCTTGCACCTAACGCTTTCAAACTTGCAGGGGAGATGGCCCTGGGTCCCTCCATCTCTGCACTTTTTTTGCAGCACACCTCAGTCTCTCCCCCATGGTGCCAGGTGCCAACAGTTGGGCATGGTTTCTAGCCTCCTGGCATGTGGCCTCTTGCCTCCAGGGTGGTGCCGTTCTCAGAGTGGCATCCTCACAGTGCCAGGTGAAGGGTAGGAGGCTAACCTGCCAGCCCCAGTGCGAGATGACATGGCAACTCTAGCTCCACTCCCATGGGGTCTGGGAGAAAAGGATTGCAGACCAGGGTTCCCAGGGTGGCCCTCAAGTGTCCCAGTTTAGGTCCTGTAACAAAATGGTCACCTTGCATTAGAGAGGCACTTATTTTATACAAGAGACCAAAAGCCAGGTGAAACTTTTGCAGCTTATATCACTGACTTGAGAAATAAAGCTAAAACATGTAGATTTGGTGACCTGAAAGATGACTTAGTAAAGGACCGGCTTGTGTCTGGTATTAACAGTACTGCAGTGAGAAAGATTTTGCTTCGTGAAAGTGATTTAACATTAAGCAAAGCCACAGAGAGTTGTCAAATTCATGAGCTCACAGAAAGGTACACAAGTACGCTTGTAAGTGATAAGAGCAATGAGCATAGTTTCAGCAGCCTCTAGAGCAAATGTAACATGTGGCAAGCAGAAACAGCCCCTGTGGGTGTGGCAGGGAAAACCCATAGCTTTCTAGCAAGTTCCAAGACTAGCTCATTAAAAAAGGCATGCTCAGTACAGTGTAAGAGTTAGTCAGCAAAACCCAAGTCAAGTCTTATTATTAGCTGTCGTAATTGTAGAGCAACCATGAGTCTAAAAGAGAAACGTGCTTAACATTTGGTCAGCAATGCCACAAGTGTAAACAAATGGAACAGTTTTCAAAAGTTTTGTAAATCAAGCAAGCCTAATAAGAAAGGTCACTCAAAAAAGCAAGTTGATCATATAGAGGGCTGCAATCCTATTTTCTATGTAGATGGTGTATCAGTGGTCAGTGAAAAGGTTAATGCAGTTGATTTGTTGGCAAGGAGTGAAGTATTTTGAACTGTCCTGATCAATGGCAAACTCAAAGAGCTCAAAGTGTAATATAATTCAGCAGAAACATTTGCTAAAGTGAGAACTGGTGAGGAACTTAATTTGGTCAATTATGTGAAGCCTGTTGCTTATGGAGGTGAAGAGATTCAAACCGAAGGCTCAGTAGTGCTTTCAAGCTTTTTGGCTGCGAAAAGTTACCGCTTGCAATTGTACATAGTTAGAAGAACTGTACAATCATTATTAGGTCACAGAGACAGTCTGAGAATGACACTGCTTTCTTTTACCAAAGAAGTACATCATGTAAGCACGTGTCCCAGTTCCACCTTTACTGATGCTATTTTCTCAGCATATGCTGATGTTTCTGATGACAAGCTAGGCAAACTTCCAGTTGTGTACTCCATGAAAGTAGACCCAGAGGTCAGTCCAGTGGTCAAACCAGCAAGGAGACTTCCAATAGCTATGCAGGACAAAGTAAAGTTCCAGTTAGACAAAATGGTGCCACAAAGTGTGATTTGTCCAGTCACAGAATCAACAGAGTGGGTATCTTCCATGGTAGCTGCTCATAAGAAAAATTCAGATGAAATCAGGATATGCATCGACCCAAGAGACCTGAACAAGGCATTAAAAAGACTTCATCATCCTGTGCATACAGTCAAGGAGATTGCAAGCCTCATGCCAAATGCCAGTGTTTTTTTCTGTCTTGGATGCCAAGAACTCATTTTGGCAAGTCATTCTTGATCGTAAATCTTTACTACTGATCTACATTCAGTACCCCATTTAGTAGATGCAGATTCCTCAGGATGCCTTTTGGAATAAATTCTACCAGTGAAGTCTTTCAGCGTGCAATGGAGTAAATTTTTTTTCAGGCTACCCGTGTGCTATAATAGTTGATGATTTACTGGTTGGAGGTAATGGTGAAGCAGAGCATGACAGAAACCTCAGGAAAGTTCTGGACAGAGCTCGGGAAGTGAATTTAAAGCTCAGTCCTCTAAAGTGCAAATTCAGACTACCAGAAGTTACTTATGTAGGTCATTTATTTACCAGTACAGGCTTATGACCAGACCCTTCCACCTGTACTCATGGTTACTGGTGTATAAATGCAAGAACTGCTGTGCACTGTGCCACCTGTACTCACGGTTACTGGTATATAAACACAAGAACTGCTGTGCACTGTGCCACCTGCACTCACAGTTACTAGTATATAAACACAAGAACTGCTGTGCACTGTGCTACCTGCACTCACAGTTACTGGTATATAAACACAAGAACTGCTGTGCACTGTGCCACCTGTACTCACGGTTACTGGTATATCATAGGATCATAGGATCATAGATTAGTACTAGGCTAACTGCCCTCATGGGCCATTTTAAGCCTAGCCAATTACCCCATGTGAGAATCAAACCCTGCGCCTTGTGTTTCTAAGGCAAGCACCTTAACCATGACACCAACCTCCCACCCAAGAACTGCTGTGCACTGTGCCACCTGTACTCACGGTTACTGGTATATAAACATAAAAACTGCTGTGCACTGTGCCACCTGTACTTATTAGGGAGAATATAGTGTATACAAAGAGCTCAATTAGGGAGAATATGGTGTATACACAGAGCTTAATTAGGGAGAATATAGTGTATACAAAGAGCTTAATTAGGGAGAATATGGTGTATACACAGAGCTTAATTAGGGAGAATATAGTGTATACAAAGGGCTTAATTAGGGAGAATATAGTGTGTACAAAGAGCTGAATTAGGGAGAATATGGTGTATACAAAGAGCGTGTTACAAGTAGAAATCAACTGTTCTACTACTAGTTATTTATGATGTGCTGTCTACATCATGACTTAGGATTAAACTTTTCATTGACATATTGTAATACAGTTTGTGATGCAGAACACTAATTTCCTGAGTATTGCAATATAACATGTATGTGTTCCCCAGTGGTGCCAGGTCATGGCCATATATTTGCCCTGCAACCACTCAATCAAACTGATTCATAAATAGATAAATAAATAAAAAAAACAAATAAATCAATACTTTCACAAAAGTCATAAGGCAAGAAGTTCTTTCCAGTAAAAAAAAAAAACAAATCAGACAAAAAGAAAAACTAAATACATATGTGTGTGTATGTGTGGATTCACTTTATAATCTTGAAATACTGAAAGGTCGAATTTCAGTATCTCAAAACCATAAAGTAAAATCTTCAAAATAGTGAAAGTACATAATTACGAATCTAAGTCGAATTTGCGGTTATGACTTTACGTTACGTGACATGTAGTGTATTGTGTGGATGGTGCCCGGGGTAATGTGTGGATTTAGATGGAATTTAAGGTAAGTGAGTGTTTTGTAAGGGTTTTGGGTAGGTGTTTGAGTGTATTGAGTGTTTGTAAGTTGTATGTGTGGGTTAGGATAGGCAGGTAAAAGTATGAGTGTTTAAGTGTTGGATGTGGTGGTGTGTGTGTGTGTGTGTGTGTGTGTGTGTGTGTGTGTGTGTGTGTGTGTGTGTGACTATAGAATGTCTGAGTGTGAGTTTACTGTCTTTTTCTGTTTGTGTGATCTCGGAGTTAGTGTATATAAGTAGGGTGGGCGCAACCCCCCACATGGGGGGGGTGCAGGGGGATTTGCCTCCCTGCTTATATGTAGTGTAGGTTTGTAGATGTGTGGTGTTATGTTTGTGTGTGTGTGTTTTTTTTTGTAGTGTGGGTATTGTGGTGTATATGTGGTGTATGGTTTGTGTTCGCGATTTGAAGTTTCGCGGTTTTGGGCTGTCAATGTTTTGTGGATTTAACTTTATGGTCTCGAGATACTGAAATTCGACCTTTCAGTATTTCAGGATTATAAAGTAAATCCGTATGTGTGTGTGTGTGTGTGTGTGTGTGTGTGTGTGTGTGTGTGTGTGTGTGTGTGTGTGTGTATGTATATAAATATAAGCACATACATGTACATCTTACTTGTATGAGTTGTTTTGTGATTGTATGTGTAAATAATTTTGAGCTTACTTGTATAAGTTGTTTGGTGATTGTGTGTATAAATAATTTTGTGCTTACTCGTATAAGTCTCCCCCAAGAAACTATCATCTTAGGTGATTTCAATACTGACTGGCAATCCTGTTCTGGCAACAATCCAACCCAACATGTACACCTTCATGGCTTCACCCAACTAGTCCAGTCACCAACCAGGATAAATAAAAACTCCAGCAAGCACACTACCCTGGACTGGATACTAGTCAGTAAGAGCCCCCAGTCATATATAACAGGCTGCTTATCAGATAGCCTCAGTGATCACTCCCCAACATTCCTACTCAAAAAATACCTGTACCAAGCTAAACCTGTCATCTATCGTCAAATCGTAAAAAATAAACTTTAACCCACTCACATTCATCTCATCCCTCAAAGAATGTAACTGGCATCCTCTAAAGTACCTCAGTCTAGATGACGCAATTGAATTTTTTAATACTACCTTCCTGAACATCCTTAATTACCATGCCCCCATAAGATTTTCCAGAACCAAAGCACAACCCTCCCCATGGCTACAGAAAACCACTAAGTCAGAAATGAAAAACAGGGATAAAGCCTGGGAGCACTGGCACAAAACCAAAACCCCCGCAGCTAGACAGAAATTCCTAGAACTATGCAATAGAGTCAAAAAGCTAATAAAACAGGACAAATTCCAATACTACCAGCCTGCCCTAGACTCCTCACAACACAGCCCCAAACAATTCTGGTCCTCCATAAACTCCATCCTCCACCCAGGTAAAGTCAGTACACCTCCTCCTAACATCCCTCACTCCTCAGAAAATATTGCTACCTCATTCAACACACACTTCACACAAACCATACTATCACTAGCTATACAACACAATCCCCTCCTCTCCAACCCACACCTTCAACTAGTAATCTCCCCACTGCCTTCTCTTTTTCTCCAGTACCTACCTCCAACATAAAAAAACTCTTAACTAAACTTAAACCCACCAAATTAACAGCAGACAACCTCCAAAGTGAATACCTACAAATCGCAGCTTATGCTCTGGCCTACCCAGTATCCATCTTGATTAACTGATCTCTGTCAGAAAGTTACGTTCTCACACTGTGGAAAGTATCACATATAATTCCCCTCCACAAAGGCGGACCCTCCGCAGAACTAACCAATTACCGCCCCATAGCTATTCTCTCTCCACTCTCCAAAATACTAGAGAGATGCATACACTCTCAGGTCTCAGACTACCTCCTTACTAACAACCTCCTTTCCAGTACTCAACATGGTTTCCGACCAAACCATAGCACCACCACTGCCTTACTCTCCTTTACTAACACTATCCTTCACCATAAAAACAATGGCTATCTCTCCTCTGCTACTTTCCTAGACCTATCTAAAGCATTTGACATGGTCCCACACAAACAACTTATCTCTGTCCTCAATAACCTATCCTTCTCACAATCAGTCACCAACTGGTTTCAGAGTTACCTGTCTGACCGCCAACAATCCATTGTATGGCAGAATGACATATCTTCCCAACTACCTGTCTCCATAGGGGTTCCTCAAGGATCCATCTTTGGACCCCTACTCTTCTCTGTTTACACCAATAATCTAGCCTCTGCCACCAAACATGGCACACTCATACAATACGCAGATGACTCGACCATTATCTGCTCAGCCCAGTCCCTACCCAAACTGCAAAAAGTCACACAGGAAGCCTTTTCCTCTGTTGAAACATGGTTATCCGATGCCCAATTAATACTCAACCCAAACAAAACTAAACTACTCATCTTCCAACCCACCAAACATACTCAAAACAACTCTCACTTTAACATCACAGCAAAAGACAACACCACTATATACCCAACTGAACACCAAATTGCTAGGAGTGGAAATAGACAATAAACTAAAATTTGACATTCACATATCCATGACCATAAAAAAAGTCCACAAAAAACTAGGAGCGTTATACAGAAATACGCAATTTCTCACCAAAGCAGCAAAGATTTCAATAGCAAATTCCCACCTTATCTCCACCCTACTTTATGACTCTCCAATATATACCAACCTAAGGCAATGCGATCTAAACAAGTTAGAGACCTGCTACAACAAAATCACCAAATTAGCCACAGAGGCATCCTACTGTAGTCACCACTGTCTTGCTGAACTTGACTGGCTTGAACTCCCTCACCTCCTTCAGTGGTATCAACTCTCACTCGCCCACAAACTAGTAAACCATCCACTAAGTGTCCCATCCCTCCAGAATCTACTCCAACCCTATCGCACCACCAGACCACTAAGATCCAGCAACAAAAATCACTTGCAGATCACTAAAGCCAATAACTCTGCTGGTGAAGCGCTATTCTCTTGCACCATAGCCAAATTATGGAACTCACTCCCACCCACAATTACCTCCATACCATCATGCACCCACTTCAAAACTTTACTAAAAACGCACCTAAAAACATGCTGGCTATGCCCTTGCAACTCCCACTCTAATATCATCCACCCCATCCAACCACTACCTTTCTTTCCACTCCACTAACTACCTTGATTATAGCAAGCTCAGATGCTCATAAGCCTATTACTTATTATACAGCAGAAACTTCTCATTGTAACATTTGTTAATGTCTGTTATGTACTTCACAGATAAAGATTCTAGTTGTCTACTGATGTACTATGTTCTTCATCTGTAAATATGTTGTAAGTAATTGCTATGTTAAATTGCTAATTGCTATGCAATCCAATGTAACTACTGTCTGTTTATTTTACTGTGGAGCTTTTCTCACCAGGCCTCCGCTGAAAATGGACCTACATCCAGTCGGACACTCCCGGTCAACAAATTTAAATAAAATAAATAAAATAAAATAAATAAATAAATAAGTTGTTTGGTGATTGTGTGTATAAATAATTTTGTGCTTACTTGTATAAGTTGTTTGGTGATTGCGTGTATAAATTGTTTGGTGATTGTGTGTATAAATAATTTTGTGCTTACTTGTATGAGTTGTTTGGTATTGTGCAGCTACATTTTAACAAATTCACACAAAGTTAAAAGCTATTTACAATATTTATAGAGTGTGACAGATCTATGGGCGGCCACGGTGGTTAGCGTTGTCACCTCACAGAAAGAGGTTCTCTGGTTCGATCCTCGGTTGGGGTGCCTTCTGTGTGGAGTCTGCTTGTCCTCCCTGTTGTCTCATGGGTTTCCTCCATGTGCTCTGGTTTCCTCCCACATCCCAAAGACATGCTGTAGGTGGATTGGACACTCTAATTTGGCCCTAGGCGTGAGTGCATGTGTGTGTATGCCTTTCGTGGAAGGTTGGGCACCAGGCTGGCAACTCAACACCATAAAACTCTACTGCCAATCATGAGAGGACAGGTGATCCGCTGTAGCGACCCCTAACTGGGAAAAGCCGAAAGAAGAATACAGAGTGTGAGAGATCATATGTGAAGGTTATAGACAGCTAGAAGGTGCTTTTGTTCAAGAGTTCTAGGTAGGGAGAATGCAGTTACATTTCCATTTGGAGGACAGGTGTAAAGCTGAGTTTTGAAGTTGTTTGTGTTTAACATTGTACTTAGTGTGGAAGGGAGAGAGTTCAATTTCTTACCTAAGGTGAAGGAGAGGAGAAGGTGTCCACCAGGACATTTAGGTTTGTGGACAGTAAGTTTTGGTGTTCAGATCTGAGAGTTCTATTTGGGGTGTATGGGGGAAGGATGTTGGTTAGAGCAGGGCATTTGGTTGGATTAAATATTAGTCTATGTGCTGTAGTGAGCTGGAGGAAGTCCAGGTAATTTGTGAATTCTAACCAGTTGAGTTGAGTGAGAGCTGTTATGATGCTATGTCTTGGTTGGAAGCCATGTTGGGTAGGGGTAAGAAGTTGTTTTTTTAGTCAGAAAAGGCATAAGTTGGAGGTGGATGCATTTTTCTAGGACTTTGGAGATTGGAGAGACAAGGAGAATGAGAAATTCAGCAAAAAGTTATCAGTGAAGCTGAGAACTAGCTCAGAGTAAGATTTTGTTCTTACTTGTATGAGTTGTTTGGTGATTGTGTGTATAAATAATTTTGTTCTTACTTGTATAACTTGTTTGGTGATTGTGCGTATAAATAATTCTGTTCTTACTTGTATAAGTTGTTTGGTGATTGTGTGTATAAATAATTTTGTGCTTACTTGTATAAGTTGTTTGGTAAATGCGTGTATAAATAATTTTGTTCTTATACATATTTATATCCTTATTTTAAACCTTGTTTTTTATCATCTTTGTTATTTAAACCTTTTTTTTCAGCAGAATTACAGAAATTTAATTCAGTTTTCCTTTCCTTTACTCTGACTCAGCATCAGATTATGAGGACATCCTTCGGGTGAAGGCCAGATCTTTTTCCAGGGACCTCAGTCAAGTCTGAAAATGTAGTGTGTGTAACATGTTGACGTTTAAGTATCATTTGTTTGACTGGATCACAGAGGTTTTGTGCAACCTGTGAGGCGTTTACATCTTGAGTTATATGTCTCCCCTTCCCCTACATTTTCTATGGTAAAAATCTGTCATTCCTGAACTGTTTGAAATGATCTAACATCCATGATGGTAATAGGGAGTCAGCTTTTTCCATGATTCAGAGTTTGAAATTTTCTTGGGTTTGTGAAGCTTTGCCCTGTCTTCTAGTTTGATTGGCTTAAAGCAGATGATGTGATTACAGAGGGTTTGGTTGAAAGATAAACTGAGCAGAGAGATACATGATCAAGGCTTGCATGAAGTAGGGATAGAGTCTGTCCATGAAGACTCCAAGATTGGTCCCAATATCACACTCAAAATAGAATAGCCTTCTTAGTAGGAGTGCTGCAGTTTTAGTTTTGGTGTAGATGTTCTTGTCTAGGTGTCTAGTAAGGATTTGCTTTACATGTGCAATGAATATGAGGTTGAATTTCTACCAAAGCTTTGTGGAACTCAACATGCTGCAAGATTTTTTTTATCAGCAACATTTTACTGAATATCAGATTTGTGTTTTAACATACTGAGGAATCCCCATGAATGGTGCACTTATTATTTTGGCACTAATTGGTGATATTTTCTAGTTATGTATTTATCGACAACAGAAAAGAAAAGTTCACATCCACAGTACCTCCAAAAAAGTCTCCGGTTACCACCAATAAGTGCCAACGACTGCCAAATAATCTGATATTCCACAGTTTATTGAATCAAAGCACGGACTGATACGACAAACAGAAAGAATCAAACAAGATACAACAAACGAAACAGAGTTAAGCGCTTTCAACCATAATAACTGGTCTTCATCAGAACTGTAGCGTTTAGTTGTTCTGCTGCTTAAATAACTTTTCTGGTGCCAAAACGCTCTCCACTTCTTAAAGATACATGAACACATAATTGCATAACATATGTAAATAAATCAATCATTGCGTGACATATGTAAATAAATCAAAAGTCGAGAAGGGAGAAGGAAATAATTATTACCAATGTCTTTGTCGTCCTTTTTGTTATTACATATTTATATGATTATATATGAACTGTAACTTAACTACCTTACATGAATACACACATATTTTTAGTTTTATATATATTTATTATTTTTTAGCATACTTTACATATATACATTCCTTCTCAGCGCTTTTTAAAAATCATTTAAAAATCATTTGTTTTTTTAAATCATTTGATTACTATATATATATTTTTAAAAAAATTTATAAATCTTATACATTTTTATAAGTAGAAAGATGCAATATAGTGAAAGTTTATGAACACAAATGATTTTGGTTTAAGGAATTTTTAAACAACAAAACATTTTCCTATTTTAGGATGGACTTTTGATTTATTTACATATGTCACGCAATGATTGATTTATTTACATATGTTATGCAATTATGTGTTTATGTATCTTTAAGAAGTGGAGAGCGTTTTGGCACCAGAAAAGTTATTTAAGCAGCGGAACAACTAAACGCTACAGTTCTGATGAAGACCAGTTATTATGGTTGAAAGCGCTTAACTCTGTTTCGTTTGTTGTATCTTGTGTGATTCTTTCTGTTTGTCGTATCAGTCTGTGCTTTGATTCAATAAACTGTGGAATATCAGATTATTTGGCAGTCGTTGGCACTTATTGGTGGTAACTGGAGGCATTTTTGTAGTTATGTATTTATACAATACTAATAAAGCTAGCCTCATGGCAGCCAATCAGCTCTTACATTTAACTTTCAATAACTAGCCATTGTTAAGTATGTAAATCCCTCTATCCCAGACCCCTCACCTATCCCACTGGTGACAGTAAAAGCTGCAGCCAAAAGGGACCCTTTTTTCCATGAGTCAGAATCACCCATAACTACTGCAAGTGCAAATCAACAGTTTTCTACAGTCATCAACACTTGCAGCCCATACAGAATGTTGGCACAGGCCACTCACTTTCTCACACACATGCACACATTGAAACACACACAGATGTGCACACATGTACACAGACACAACTTTCTCCATTGAATGATATGGCATGAGGTTGATCTTAACAGTGTATGACAATCGTGCAGTGCTGCTACAGGTTATGACCAATATTTTCCAGATTGAGATAACCTTTATACTGAACAGTTGCAGACCGGAGTTTTAATCACTGGCTTCCCAGTATTCCA
The DNA here is from genome assembly GCF_019279795.1 of Protopterus annectens. NCBI lineage: Eukaryota > Metazoa > Chordata > Ceratodontiformes > Protopteridae > Protopterus > Protopterus annectens. The sequence continues at coordinate 843,694,217 of NC_056750.1, forward strand.
CTAATTTTGCTCTCAGCCCAGTTAGTGCTATTTTACCACCAGTAACTGAAACTTGGCAGTGTACCTTTTTGACATTACTGTACCTTATTGCCTCCAACTAGACTAGTCTAGCATATCAGGAACAAACAACTGTCTTCTCTTAAAATAAGCTAACCATGACATAATTGTTCAACAACTTTGGCTAAGGTAGTCATTCTTTAAAAGGGGGAGGCCAGCAGTAGTAGATCACCTAGTCTATATACCTACACTTAAAATGATAAATAAACCACTAGCAACAAACTTTTGAAACTACAATGAAATTCTTTCCTTGAAAACAAATAAAGTTAAGCAATACACATTGAAAGTTAAATAGACAAACATTTTACATACTTGTCCCAATAAAATGCAAAATAAATGGTATAAACAGATAGATGACAATGAGAAAAACATTAAAAATAGTAGCTGTCAGCTATCTGGCTTAAGTACTACAACTACCGGAATGTTTACTGAAGTCTATCTACTTCTAACTTTAAAAAGTTGTGGCAGACTCACAGGCTATAAACTGCAGGCAGCAGCTCTCACTTAAAGATATCCACTGTACTTTCCAACAGGGACGGACTAACTGAGCAAGACTTGCTCTCTGAGCTTAAAAAGTTCTGAATATCCTGTGTTGTGTAGATTCCAAATGAAAGCTTTTTGTTTGCACAGTTCTATAAGATGGGCAGCCCATTTATGCTAATAGCCTTTTAAGGAACTTGCAGGTTTAGAAAAAAACAGCCCTACAGTGAAACTCAGCATTTAGTTTGTACTTAAATGTTACAAAGGTTCACCTTGTGTTTGTGCACAAATACCTGTACTGCAGTATCATATATACTACAGACAGCACTGTCATGACCCAGTTTTCAGTTATCTTGCTTCTACAAGGGGAAAGGAAAAAGTACGTAACTGTAAGAGAAAGGATAAATATTTCTATGTAGTTGAACTACTTGTCAGGCATTTACCTTAAGCAGTATAGTTTTATCATGTTTTTGAAATAATTGACATGTTTTATTTTGATTAAGGTTTATACTACTGTTGAACAGCACTTGTATTGTTCTGATAATCTACTCACAATCCTATGGACTAGATTTAATCATACGTGGAGAAACTACTACAACAAAATATGTCCTGTGGATTATACAGTTTGATATTGTCTACTCTCTTCTAAAGGTGTCTGATACATAAAAATGCATCTCTATACTTTCTACCAGTTTATGCTACAAATACATACATGCAAATACAAACTGCAAAAAAGTCACAAGTTAAGACAATGGATTAGTTCTTGTCAAATGAAATGAAAAAAAGAACACTTAGAACTAAAAAACAGAGTCTGATTACTAATAAATAAATTGAATTAAAAAAACCCTCTATTCTGCAAAAATTTGAAATAACATGCTTAATGACTTCAACTCAGAAGAGTAAGTTGTCTGGGAATGTTCTTTGCAACAGAGGATTTATAGAAGAAAAATAATTTTGTCATAAATTTTTAAA
>NC_056750.1:843700725-843743225 GCF_019279795.1 Protopterus annectens
TGTATTTTCTGTAGAAGTACATGTTTCTTCTGGTGTTTTATTATAGCATTTTTACACAGCAGTTAGTGTTTTGTTGAGATAAATGAGTGAATTGGGGAAGGAAGACAAACATCAAAAACTCTAATTCTAGCTATAATATGAAAACCTGAGAATGTACCTCAAACCCTCTCAGTCCAAGTAACGTCTGTTCATCACAGGGGTCAGATTTCCCAAACATTCAACAATGACCTACAGCTGTTACAAACACAACTTTTGTGACTGCTGCCAAATATAAACTCCTTCACACTCCAAAATTTAGAAAAACATCATTTGGCACAAAAAAGCAACTTTATTGTAAACCAGGAACAGTGTCCAAAAAGCAAAAATGAACTAGTGCCTCTGGATACGCCTTCAAGGTTCAAAAGTTTTAAACACAGTAAAGCACTTAAATAGTTCATCAATTAGAACATTACTAAATAGACCAATACAACAACAGAATGCGTATGAATTTAAATGAAAACATAAAGCAAAAACTGCAGTTGTTACTTTGAAAAGAGCAATCAACTCAGCTGCATTTTCTAGCCTGTCATTCAAACATCCCTTAAACTGCTGTAGCAGAAATGGGCAGTAAAGAAAGTCACAGGAAGCAAAGTAATTAAAAATGCAGACTGATGCTGACCGTGAAAAGTGGGTGGGCACAGTGCTGATGTAAGCTAAGGGACAAACCCCAGTAAATGGTCCTGACATATCTGTCCATCTAAAATGACATCAGCAAAGCAACCATATTGACTGTAAAATCATGCTACCCATGGCAGCCCCATTTCAGGGCATTTCAGGGTATAACAAATTAGAATATAATAATAACCACTTACTGTGATACAGAGAACCTAGTAGTATCACAGAAAAGTTCAAGATATGATGAAAACCATATATTTTTTCAGTTTTTGTGTGTGGTTTTCCTTTAAGAACTACCATTTTATTTAATAATGTTTCCACTGTACATTTTAATTGCTATACAGATGCGCCATTCTATGGATAACCCTGAGCAGACACACACTGCGGAGTACTATAGCGATGTTTCTGTAGAACAGTTTTCCAGTGCTTGTATATGGTATAAGAAATGTAGCTGAGGTACATCGTATGTTACTGTAACACTACTGAGACTGTTATTGTATTTACCAGAGAGGAGTCCACAATAACAGTCAGCTGTGTGGTCCTAAAAATATCTTAACCGGTAACTTTCTGCAAGTTTGGAATATTGCTATAATGTTTAACATACATTATTATGCACTAGGCAAAAACAGGCATCTTTCCTGACTGGTCCAAAGGTGGTGTCATACTATATAATTGTGCAATGCCAAAAACTGGGGGAAAAAATACATCACCTGCCTGGCCAAAAGATTGTATCACATTTATTTATTTGTTTGTTACTTGTTTTTTAGGTAGGCGGACTGTTCCAAAGACCCAATTCAGCCATAACATCATGTAACATCACAGTACTGACCACCAAATGCAAGGTCTGCACACACTGTTGTAATTCTCATTCAAAAAACAAGAAAGAAAGAAAAAAAAACATATTCCACCCCCATGGCATATGCATAACATTAAATGGCAGGATACTCTTAAAATGACAGATTTTATTTGTTTTTAGGTTCATTGTTATTATGAAATTGTGAGAATAAATCGAAAGTGAAGTGAAAACTCCGGTATTTCTATGTCTTCCATATTCAGCATTCCAGTTCCAAAACTGAACTCCAAACACTTTATTTAACAAAGTAACACCCAGAACTCATGAACCATCACTTTACCCTGTGTTTTATTCATGCAAACAGCTGTGCAGATTGGAAAGAGACAACTTTCTTAGTGTATGCAGTGGCTGAACAAACTGTCAGCCTTCAGTACTTCCTGCAGGTTATTTTTAACCAATAAACATACTTCCGTCTGTTTCAGACAGAATTGGTAAACTCATCACATATGTGCTACAAAGAAATAATATAACATAGACAGCTGGATTAGACACATAGATGATACCGAGACACAGAGACAGATAGAGACAGACACATAAATAGATCGATAATAACTCTTGGCTAACTCTTTACACAGATAGACACGTGGATAAAACTTAGCTAACTTCTTATCTCGGAGGACTCCACTTGTGGTATCTAACAGGGCTGTTTAATACTGCACACTGAGCTTTCTGTCTTGTGAAATGCTGATGTCCACTTATGGTATCTAACAGTGCTGTTTAATACTGCACACTGAGCTTTCTGTCTTGTGAAATGCTGATGTCCACTTATGGTATCTAACAGTGCTGTTTAATACTGCACACTGAGCTTTCTGTCTTGTGAAATGCTGATGTCATCTGGAGCCCTACTATTTATCGTGCATTTTTATATCAATATTACTGATACAGTTACCATGTCACCTTATCTGAACAGGTGTGTAAAAGGTAACATGATTTGCTGATTTTTCTCATTGTCCTATTTTATAAATCCTGCAAAAAGCATTGTCAGAATTGTTCAGTTTAACTGATGTTCACCTCCCTATAACAGCAGCCTTGTTTAACTGCCCAGTGTCATTTCTTCAGTATTCATTAACAGTTGCAGACCTTGTTGTTGGTTGCGACATACTAATGGCTGAAGGACTGTATACTGAAAGGCATAATAATGTGGCAAGACCGTTGCACTGGGGATTGTGCAAACATTGTGGTACTGAAGTGGCTGAAAAACACTGGTAACATGAGCCACAAACCATCATAGAAAATGATGAAGTCTACATCACGTGGGATCACCCATTACCAACAGTCCAAAAGACAGATGCTAGAAAACCGGATATAGTGGTCCAAGAAAAGAAGACAAGAGTAGCATTGCTCATTGAAATTGCCACACCCAGTGACTACAGTGTCTTGCGTACAGAGAGGCACAAAGTCATAAAATAACAGGATCTGCAGACAAAATCGAGATCGATGAGGAAGAACAATGCCAAGACAGTTCCAACAGTCGTAGTAGCAATGGGTGTTATAAATAAAAAATAATCTACAATCGTATTTAGATATGTTACCAATACATGTAACTATATGAATTGCAGGAGTCATTACTGGGCACATTGCGGGTGCTGCAAAGAGCACTTCTGGCTGACATCAAAGATCAAAAAAATGCTAATTCCATGAACTTTAATCGTGCTTTGAATTAGAAACAGGGTCCATTCCTGTCACAGTATTAGAAACCCAAAAGACTTGGAGGAATTAAAAAAAGAGAGAATACAGCAGGCATTGTGATACATGGTGCAACATACAGCAAGCGTTGTGATACATGGTGCAGAATAAAGTAGGCATTGTGATATATGGTGCAGAATACAGCAGGTGTTGTGATACATGATGCAGAATACAGCAGGTGTTGTGATACATGGTGCAGAATACAGCAGACATTGTGATACATGGTGCAGAATACAGCAGGTGTTGTGATACATGGTGCAGAATACAGCAGGCATTGTGATACATGGTGCAGAATACAGCAGGTGTTGTGATACATGGTGCAGAATACAGCAGGCATTGTGATACATGGTGCAGAATACAGCAGGTGTTGTGATACATGGTGCAGAATACAGCAGACGTTGTGATATATGGTGCAGAATACAGCAGGTGTTGTGATACATGGTGCAGAATACAGCAGGTGTTGTGATACATGGTACAGAATACAGCAGACATTGTGATACATGGTGCAGAATACAGCAGGTGTTGTGATACATGATGCAGAATACAGCAGGTGTTGTGACACATGGTACAGAATACAGCAGACATTGTGATACATGGTGCAGAATACAGCAGGTGTTGTGATACATGGTGCAGAATACAGCAGACATTGTGATACATGGTGCAGAATACAGCAGGTGTTGTGATACATGGTGCAGAATACAGCAGACGTTGTGATATATGGTGCAGAATACAGCAGGTGTTGTGATACATAGTGCAGAATACAGCAGGTGTTGTGATACATGGTACAGAATACAGCAGGTGTTGTGATACATGGTGCAGAATACAGCAGGTGTTGTGATACATGGTGCAGAATACAGCAGACATTGTGATACATGGTGCAGAATACAGCAGGTGTTGTGATACATGGTGCAGAATACAGCAGGCATTTTGATATATGGTGCAGAATACAGCAGGTGTTGTGATACATGGTGCAGAATACAGCAGACATTGTGATACATGGTGCAGAATACAGCAGGCATTTTGATATATGGTGCAGAATACAGCAGGTGTTGTGATACATGGTGCAGAATACAGCAGACATTGTGATACATGGTGCAGAATACAGCAGGTGTTGTACATGGTGCAGAATACAGCAGGCGTTGTCATACATGGTGCAGAATACAGCAGGTGTTGTAATACATGGTGCAGATACATGGTGAAGTTAGGGCTTCAACTGCAGCAAAAGTGGATGTACAAAACATAAACTAGTGAAGACATTATATTTCGTTAGCTATGAGTTATGAAACAATCAGTAAATTTGCAACCTGAAAAACAAAATGATGTAAACCCTAATCATCTGACTATTATGCTTCCTGGCATATCAAAAATTGATTGCAATGTTTCTGTAAAGATATAACTAGTGATCTGCACACTGTGAATTAGAAATTGTGTCTGTTTTCAGTTGTGTCCTGTTTGTACTTTTTCAGTAATATATGCAGTTATATAGCCATTAAGTAACATATGCAGTTATAGTGACTAATGTGACTCTGAAGTATGAATTTATACCTAGATTTTGTCTGAAAAGTCTCTGGATTCAGCACTAAAAATATGGTGAACACAGGTATGCAGTTTGCCAAGAGCAGCTGTGTAGCCAAAGAGTTTGCACTTTTTTATTGATGGTGCTTGGAGCATTAATGGGAACTCCACAGTATGTCCTGTCATAGGATAGTTGCACTTTTCAAGCACATAAGATACCTAGCTTTGTCTCATACCTCACAGCACACCTAACACATAAAGATACTCTGTAAAACAGTGCACCTTGGGACAGATTCAAAAAAGAGTTTCTCTCAGTGAAAGTCTGCCATATTCCAAAAGACTTGCCCAGTGTAAGTGATTTACTTCAGTGTATCTATAAACAGATCACTTAGATTAAGAGCAAGTCTTTTGGAATTGGGCCCCTTGTAATGTATTGTTTCCTAAACTAAATCTATATAAATGTAGCAGTGCTGCATTTCCCCATAAAGCTAGAAGGTAAAGAACTTTCCTGTCCCGTTCACATTGCAGCTTGGCAATTAAATAATCCAACTCTTCAGCTCCAGACAGCACAGCTGCTACAGGGAGTCTAGTGTTGCAGTAACGGGTTTCTTCTGTTTAGCTCTTACTTTTCTTATTTTGTTCTCTAACAATATGTTATAAACATGTTATAAACATGTTATAAATATGTTATAAACATGTTATAAATATGTTATAAATATGTTATAAATATGTTATAAACATGTTATAAATATGTTATAAATATGTTATAAATATGTTATTTAACCCACTTTTAAGGCATTTATGACTGGAGAAATGCTTTTGAATAGCTGCTCTCTTTGGTTTATATTTAATTTGCTGAGGAAAGTTTCGGTGACAATGAGTTGTCGAGTGACATTTGGCAGACCCGTGTTGTTGATCCTTCCCTTATGCGATTTCCATTTCAGTGAATGCTCAGTGCATTCACAAAGATGAGGTTGGTCATTGATCTAGAGATTGAGGTACAGTGGGGATTGGGAAATGTACCCTTTTCACCCCTGTAGTGCGATCTCGGAGTTGGAATATTTACTTTGCAGGGGATGTGGGGGGTGCAGCCCATGCAAAATCCTCACATTACATCTGGTGTAGTGTAGGACTGCATTCTATTAATGTCGAGTAAGGTTAAATTCGCATATTAATATGCAGATGCAACATTTTGCACATCGGTACACTTCGTTTTCAGTTTTCCAGGTCGATATTACCACATTTCAGCCAAATGCATTTCATACTTATGATAGTAAACTGCTCAGTTTCTATGCATGGAGTACAGTATTGCAATCCGAAGTCGTATTACAAAAATGAGATACTTGGTATGTTTCATGAAGGCTAGATATTACCAAGGCATGTCATAAAGCATCACAGTATGACAGCAGTTCAATGCTCACCTGATAGTTAAGGGACAGGAATCCAGTGGTGTCAGACATATGTTAAACTGCTCTTGTCAAACCCCTTCCTGAATAGCATCAGTCAGAATACGCCTCCCATGTCTGCTATCTCCATCCTCCCTACACATGGAAAATACTTGAAAAAACTAATCCACAACCAGATGTCCAATTGCATCCAGCAGTACCACCTCCTCCCCCTTAAGCAGCATGGATTCTGGGTAGGCAATGCACAATGACAGCACTATGGTCACTTACAGATTAGATCCTTCTCAACATGGATAAAGGAAACCTTTCAGGCGCTCTTCACTGACCTCACCAAAGCTTTTCATTTTATTAACCACTTCCTGCTCCTTTACTCCCTCCAAAAAATTGGAGTAAGCCCCAGGCTCCCACATTGTCACCTAGTTCCAACATTTCTTAACAAATATTTTTTTTCAGAGTCAAAATAGGCTTATCCCTATCACCTCTGGCACTCTTTAGCAGAGGAGTGCCTCAGGGATCCATACTCCCCCCACATTGTTTTCAGTCTTTATTAACAAACTACTCCCTGTCCTCCCTAACCTTCCTACTGTCCTCCTTAACCTTCCTGCTGTCCTCCCTAACCTCCCTACTGTCCTCCCTAACCTTCCTACTGTCCTCCCTAACCTTCCTACCTTCCTACTGTCCTCCCTAACCTTCCTACTGTCCTCCTTAACCTTCCTGCTGTCCTCCCTAACCTCCCTACTGTCCTCCCTAACCTTCCTACTGTCCTCCCTAACCTTCATACCTTCCTACTGTCCTTCCTAACCTCCCTACTGTCCTCCCTAACCTTCCTACTGTCCTCTCTAACCTTCCTACCTTCCTACTGTCCTTCCTAACCTTCCTACTGTCCTCCTTAACCTTCCTGCTGTCCTCCCTAACCTCCCTACTGTCCTCCCTAACCTTCCTACTGTCCTCCCTAACCTTCATACCTTCCTACTGTCCTTCCTAACCTCCCTACTGTCCTCCCTAACCTTCCTACTGTCCTCCCTAACTTTCCTACCTTCCTACTGTCCTCCCTAACCTTCCTACTGTCCTCCTTAACCTTCCTGCTGTCCTCCTAACCTCCCTACTGTCCTCCCTAACCTTCCTACTGTCCTTCCTAACCATCATACCTTCCTACTGTCCTCCCTAACCTTCCTACCTTCCTACTGTCCTCTCTAACCTTCCTACTGTCCTCCTTAACCTTCCTGCTGTCCTTCCTTACCTTCCTACTGTCCTCTCTAACCTTCCTACTGTCCTCCCTAACCTTCCTACCTTCCTACTGTCCTCGCTAATCTTCCTGTCACTCTTTATACAGATGAAACGGTTATCCTTCAGTCCAGTCACTCACATTCAACTATTCATACTCAGCTTCTGACCTCCACATCCATAATTCTCGGCTAAACAACCATAAACTACTCTGAAATCCCTCTATAACAAAAAATATGATATTTGGAACCTCACAAAAGCTGAAAAAAATATGTAAAAAGTATTGCAGATCTCGGTGGTTTCCCAAAAGAAACAACCATGTCCTTTAAATATGTAGCTAGCCCAGTCACTTAACTTCCAAAGCCATGTTGAAAACACCAGGAAAAAAGATCAGTTCTCTTTTATTACAGTCCTGGAACCATCTCCCTTTCTCTCCAGACCAGCAAAGAAGTCCTCCTTGTTCAACCGGTATATGGGTTCTCCATCTCCACAGCCTCTAAAAAAATTCATCCACTCTATAGTCCACTGAAAACAAACTCTATTGAGTCATTCATTTCCAGTTCCCCCATCTCAGGAACACCACTGCACCATCCTCTCCAAAGCCAAATGTCCCTGTCTCCTACAGAACTGAACTACTCCTAGGGTCTCTTCTTTTCAAACTACTTCAACCAGGTGTCTTCCCGTTTCTTGCAAGGAAACTCCATAATAAAATCACCCCTTACAACCTCCGCAACCTCTCCCAATTAACTCCCTCAGTCTGGACAACCCCAAACCAAACTGCACTGCACTTTACTGACCACTCCTTCTCCATTCTTGCAAGCAAAATCTGACAATCCCTCCCCTGACACTTAAAGTCTTCTCTTTCCCTATATTCATAGCACAACACAAAAGACACCTCCACCAAAAATCGACTGCAAATGCTATTTCACTGGGCACATAACCTAACTCCCTCCTCACTTGCATACCCTTTACTTTGACCCTCTGTTCTCACCTGCTGCTTCCCTCTCACATTTACTGCTAAAACTAATTTACATTTGTTTTGTTTTTTTTACTTTGTTAATAATATCTACATATTGTTTTATTTGTCTAGTGAATTATCTACCTTCTGTGATTACTGTGTGAAACTAATTACCTTCAACCCTGAGACATTCAATAATTCTCTCTCAGCTGTAGACTGGTCCATTCTCTTTACCTTATTTCTTGACAAAGCTGCCTCACACTTTATCTACCTTAATGCATTCAACTCCCTTGCCCCTCCAAGAACTGTTAAATTCAAATCCCATAACTCCCCCTGGCTCTTATTCAAAAAAAAAAAAAGAGACTCTGCCTGGAAACTTTGGTCCAAGAAAAAATCTCCCTCAAACTTCCAAAGATACAGGGAACTCCAAAATCTCACCAAAACACATTAATAATGATAAAAGGAATTTCTACCATCAACCCCAGACTACACAATCCAGAAACCCCAAAATGCTCAGGAACACTATCAACCAAATACTCCACCTGGGAAATCCCTCAACACCCAACCCCTGCCCCAACAACTCACCCCTTGAAATTGCATCCATCTTCAATTCATACTTCATTGACACTATACCCAAACTTATGCAAACATCTAACCCATCCCTATCTCTCACCACCTGCAACTCCTCATCTACAAACCCCCCCCCCCCTTCTCATTAAGGTCAGTTCCTACAAGCTACATTAAAACAGCTCCTCTTCAAACTTAAACCATGCTCCCCATCAGCTGGCAACTTGCCATCTCTCTTTCTAAATGTTGCTGCTACATCAGTAGCAGACCCTGTTTCCTCTCTCATTAACTGGTCTATCACCAAATCAACTGTTCCTACTCTATGGAAAAAATCTATACAATACACAGCCACAAAGACAGAAATTCCACATAACTTTCAAACTTTTGACCAACTGCCATACTTTCTCCCCTCTCCAAAATGCTTGAACACTGTGTTCACAAACAAATCTTAGCCCACATCATTCAAGGTAACCTGAACACCCCTACCCAGCATGGCTTCCTCCCACGCCACCCACTGCTCACATTTCCTTTACCAATACCATTTCCCTAGCTAGAGATAACAACAAACTCATGTCCTGCCTCTTCTTAGATATGTTCAAAGCCACCCTATGCTCCTCTCAAAACTATCCCAACTCAACTACTCCACAGCAGCTATATCCTGGCTTGACAGCTACCTTTCTGATAGGCAGCAATCCGTCAAATGGCTCTCTGCTCTTTCTCCCTTCCTCCTCATCAAAACAGGTGACCCACAATGCTCCATTCTTGGACCCGTCCTTTTTAACATCTTCACCAATGAACTACATAAATCCTGTTTCCATTCATCCCTCACACAGTACGCTGACAACTCTACTATCATATCCATAGCCAACAACCCAACTGAACTGCTCACCCTCACACAAGCATCAATCAACCTCACAGAAACTTGGCTTACTCATAACCAACTAATACTTAACCCCCCAAAAAACAAAACTTGTACTCTTCCTACCCAAACCCCTCTAACACCTTAAATCCTTATTTAACATAACTTCACTTAACAACACCAATATCACTCCTGAAACCCATACAAAGCTTCTTGGACTAATCATAGATGACCAACTGAAATTCAGTCTTCATATTCATCACTGTATTAAGAAAACCCACCAAAAGCTTGGCCTCCTATACAAAAATAAAAGGTTCCTTACCTCTGACTCCAGAATTGCACTAGCCAGTGCCTGCATTCTTCCCAACCTTTTCTACAGCTCTCAGATCTTTACAAACCTTCAGTGTTCTCTACTGTACAAACTCAAAACTACCTATAAAAAGTGGCTAGATTTGCTGCTAATTTGCCATCCAAATCTCACCACTGTCTTGCCCTCAGGTCACTCAGCTGGCTTGAGTTTCCAAACCAACTCAAATTCACCCAACTTCGCATCATCCACGTCATCATCAATAAATCCTCATCCTGTCCTAGCATCTCCTCACTAGTCTCACTTTATACCCCTTCCCGACCACTCAGGAGCTCTGATCAATGTCTGTTACAGATTCAAAAACAAAAAAAATCTGTTGGACAGAATCTATACAGTTACTCACCTGCCATTATAGGTTCATACGTTCATAGGTAGGTACTAGGCTAAACAGAAAATGCTGGAGGGATAGATTCCTGTCGCAGAGACTTCCCATACTCTGGAACAGACTACCTATCTATATCAAACAAAGCTCCTCATTAGCACTCTTCAAGAAGAATCTTGATGATTGGATGGGTACCTACCTATGAGCCTATGAACCTATGAAAAATTATGTCATGAATTTGGAGAATGGGAATTATTGCTGCTATGGAGGGATTATACAACCATTAAGGACTTTTATAAAAATTGGTCTGAATGGTGGATTACATTTTAAAAGAAGTAAAAAAACTGTTTTTTTTTCAAAAGGCAGAATGAGGAAAAAAGGAAGTGAAAATGAAATATGGAAAGATGTACAGAAATATACTGGATAACTTAGAGATGAATACAAGAGAGTTTTATGACATGGAAAAGGAAATATACATAAGAAATCGAGAAAAATAAGACATTATTGTTTAAACAGAGAAATTATTCATATGGTAAAAGGGAGGAGGTATCTGCATATTTGGGTAAATTACTAAAAGAAGATATTAGTGTAATAAGGGAACTGAAAAATGTAAAAGGAGACATAAAAAGCGTAAGAGCAAATTATGAGTATTGTAGTACAGCATGTAGAAAATACATATAAAAGAAAAAAAGGAATAAAATAAGAGAGAACGGATAGTAAAAAAATCAAGAACAAATTATGGAAGAATCTGAAAAATAAATTATTATTAATTAATTGGATAAAGTACTTAGGAAAGTAAATGTTGATTGAGAATCAGGTCCAAATGATTTTAGGTATGAAATGGACAAGAAATTAAGGGACTAGCAAAGAGTGTGTTTTGTAATCATTTTGACTGAATGGTTGAAAGAAGGGTTTGTTTATGAAGAATTATTTAATGGTATATTACAATTTATACAGGAGAAAGATGAAAAGAATGAAATAAAGACTTGGAAACCTATCACATCAAATAATACATACTATAGTTTTTTATGAGAATAATACAGAGGAGACTGATAGGAAGGATCATTATGGAAGAATGTATATATGATATAAAAGGGAAGAGATGCCAGGAATTATTATTAGTGGTTTGAGAAATTGTGGACAATATTATAAGTAAAAAGGAAGATGTGTCAATTATTTATTTATTTATTTAATATTTGTTGACTGTGAAAGTCTGACTAGGACAAAGCCTATTTTCAGTAAAGTCCCAGGGAGTAACACAACAGATGCATGTCTTTGGAATGTGGGATAAAATCAGAGTAGCCATAGAAAACCCATGTGAATGCAGGGAGAACATACAGACACCACACAGAAGGCACCCCAGTTGGGAATCAAACCAGAGAACCTCTTTCTGTGAGGTGACAATGTTAAATGCTGCACCACTGCACCACCCATGGTAGTTGATATTAGTAAGGCATTTGATACAACACGACATGATGCTTTTTGGCATGTTATAGACAAGTATGGAATAGGTAATAGAATTAGGAGAGTGTGTGTGTTAGCATATTAAAATAACAGAGTGAGAGAGTTAGTGAAGGGGTGGCTGATTAATGAAACTAATAACTTTCGCGGTAGTGGTGCCGCGGTAGCGTTGTCACCTTACAGCAAGATGTTGTCGTGTTCGATTCTCAGCTAGAGCATCTTCTGTGTGGAGGCATGCGTGTATGGGCATGCCTTTGTTGAAGGTTGTGCGTCAGGGCTGGTAACTCGGCACGTAAAAATCCACTACCAAACATTAGCGGACCGGAGTTCCGTTGTGGTGACCCCTAACTGGGATAAGCCGAAAGACACAACAACAACAACAACATGAATTGTGGAATAAGACAAGGTTGGCCCATGAGTGGGATACTGTTTGCACTGGTAATGAATGTGATAGTGAGTGAAGCAGCTTATAAAATGTAAGATGGTAGATACGTGATGCAAAAGGAGGTGGTGATTCCAGTAGTTCTGACATATGTAGATGATACAGTTCTGGTTGTTAAGAACAAAATACAGACGAGGAAAGTGCTGGTTTGTCCGAATGGCTGTTTAAAGGAAATGGGAATGACCTTCAATAAAGGTAAAAGTAAGGGTTTGGGTTATGTCATGAAAATTGGAGGGCTATATTTTTCAATGAATTAAGATTTTTTTTTTGCAATAAAAATTGGGAAAATGATGTAGCTATGAGGCAATGGAAGGGTTTGATAAAAGAAATGAAAAAAAATGTCTTATATGAAAGACTTATAGACTAACATTCAAGAAAAAGGTTAATTTGCTCAATTATTTTTAATGGGAAAATAGCATAAGTATCAAATGTTTATATGATTTCAGAATATTATATGAGAAATAAATTGTGCAAATAGTATTTTCTATCATATGGGGTTCAAAATTAAACCCAGTGAAAAGAGGTGTGTGCTGTATATGTGTGAAGACAAATGGGGAATTGGGGTTATTAAATCCAGCTGTTTATTCTTTAAACTTGTATAGAGTATTAAAGGAGGTCAATGAAGAGAGTGAGAAATTAATAGTGAAAATATTTAACTATTAGTACAAACAATTTGGAGATGATAACAATAAGAAAAATAAACAAAGCTTACATAAATGAAAAAAATTAAAAAAATATCAAGAAAAACACTAACATGGAAAATGAAAATTGATGATATAGAGGAGAATATAAGGATATGGTATAATAATATAATGAAACAATGTTATGTAAATCCATGTGAAAATTTACCAGAAGAAAATAAGGGAAAAGTGGTACCAAGACTGTAGAGTGTCGGAATTTCCTATGCAGACTAGTAATAAATAAGTTTATTTATTTTTATTTATTTTACATTTGTTAACCGGGGGGTGTCTGACTGAGCCGAAAAGGCCCTTTTACAGCAGAGGCCCAGGGAGAAAAGCTCCACATAGAAACATTACAGATACATTTAGACATGATCAGTATACACACAAATTACAACAGACATGATTTTACAGTGGTATGCAGCACATCAACAGTTACAGTGGCGAGAACAAACAAAAAATATTTAAAAATAAAGGTACTTAATAGATTTGTGGTGTACAGCTGAAATTTGGAATCTAGGTAGAATACATACATAGTACATAGGTACAGTACATACAGTGTAGATTAGCCAGTGTTTGTGAGAATAGTTTTCAATCTTAATCAAGTACTCTAGGTTTAGTATGTGTACCTTATCTGCTTTCACTAGCCTGGGGAGCAATCATGGCACTGCCAACTTTGCTTGAGATGTTGCCTGATGAGGTCTTTAAAGGAGGCTTTGGATGATGTGTTTTGAATGCTAGTAGGGACAGAGTTCCATTTTTTAGCCACTGAACTACTATATAGTGCATCTCCAAAGCTATTGTAGCTGTTGATGACTTCTAGTAGTAGTTTGCTTGATGATCTAAGAGGCCTTTTGGCTGAGTGATGTTGTACTAGGTTTTTGAGAGCAGGACACTTATTGGGGAGGTAATAGATAGAATGACAGAGGCAGAGCTGATTGTAGGTTAGGAGGTTGGGCAGTTCAAGCCAGTGGAGCTGCCTCAAAGCAGTACAGTGATGAGTTCTATATGAGCAATTTGCAGCAAAGCGGGCAATTCTGTTACAGCAGGCTTCCATTTTGCTTAGTTCAGTTTTGTTGAGATTAGTCAGAATGGGAGATGCATAGAGTAGGGTGGACAGAAGTTGGGAGCGAGCAATGGCTGATCTTATGTTGTTGGAAAGAAATGGTTTGATACGGTAGAGTGATCCCAGTTTGGCATGTACTTTTTTAATAGCTAAGGTGAGATGACTATCAAGCTTTAGGTGGGAGTCTATGGTTATTCCCAACAGCTTAGCCTGTGCCACTGGAGCGACTGGAGTAGCATTTGTGGTGTAGATAGTGAATTGACTGTTATCAGTGTTTTTGTTAGAACTGGTTATAATCATAAGCTGAGTTTTCTTTGGATTGAGGATAAGTTGGGCTTTGGTTAGGTAGTTTTCAATGTCGGAGAATGCTAGTTGCATTGTTTGCAGGAGGGTGGGAATGTTTTGTGCAGCACAGATTAAGGTAATGTCAAGTTACTAGTAAAGGGAAATATGCCAGATAAAAAGAAGTTTGGATGAGTGTGTTTATTTTGTGGGCAGGAAGAGACAACGGAGCATATTTATTAATGTAAAAAAGAGCGGTTAAACTCTGGAAAACATTGTGTGAAGAAAAACTTTTTGAGAATATTAATTACATAAACCATATAGATGTGGATACGATATGTATATGGATATTATAAAAACAAAAAGAAAGAATATGTGAGAAGAGTCGATAATTTATTTTATGTAATATGGATTATTTGGAATGAATGACTGAATGTAATTTTGTTTAATGGGAAATGGATTTTCACTGATATATTGTGAAAAATTAGATTGTAGAAGAAGAAGGAGTAAGGGTCAAAATATGTTAATTAAAGGACCCTCTACTCTTTGTAATAGGCGCCACGGGATTATTTACACCCAGCTGCCACAAACTTCAGCTGATGGGACTTGAGTTTAATGTCTCATCTGAAGGACGACACACTCAGAAGTGCAGAAGCATCCCTTATGCTGCACTGAAGTGTCAACCGTCCATCTAGCTGGTGTGGGAATCTTGGGGTGTTTGAGGATCAGATGGGTTGCAAGAGGAAAGAAGAGGCAGTCCACTGTTCATCCTTCTATGGAAAACTGGTATGTGAGGGTTCCAAAAGATATACACTCATTAAGGAGATTTTCTAAAAAGACTACAGAAGTAATGGGGTGTTAAACTAATAACGTGGGGTCTATAAAGCAATATGTGTGACTTATATATGAGCAAATGAGATCTCTATGTGAATCTGACAGTACATTAAACCTCAGGAATAGTAACAGAATAATTAGAGAGAGAAAAGGTCGAGTACCATATATTAAAAACAAATCCTCCTGACTGAAAGGATGAGTAAGACAATCTCATTGCTTCTCACAACCTTTTCTCCTGCAAAGCCACATTTGGAGAGGAAGGCTGCAGGCAAGACTGATCTTTAGAAAGGCTTATTAAAAGCATAAAACAGGGAAAGGATGTGGAGGGCGAGTAGAACTGCACCCCTTGAACACCCACCAAGGCACTGCAAGGAGTACAATATTACAGCCACATCTGGTGTTATACTACTAAATTATCACAGACTTTCTCTGGAAGTAGGATTCTTAATAGCTATAAGTACATGGGATTGATAACTACATAGCAACATCCACATTTGTCAAGCCACTTTCACTAAATTACATGATTGTCAATTTGGTCCTGCTCCCACAGTGTGGTATTTTGTTAGATGAGGTAAGGAACAACCTCATTATTGGCTAATTTATATGCATCTGAACTGTAGTTGCTATTCCTGATCTGCATGTTGTGGTAGTTATCTGCTGCACAAAGATCATGTAGGCATAGCGATCCCCCTCAGTCACTGTCCCGCAGGCACGAGTGCACATTCAAACACACACACACACGCACGCACGCACACACGCACACATAGGCACGCACACACGCGCACACACACTCACGCACACACGCACACACAGACAGACACACACACGCACACACACACACACACACACACACACACACACACACACACACACACACACACACACACACACACACACACACACACACACACACACACACACACGCACACACACACTCACGCACACACGCACACACAGACAGACACACACACACGCACACACGCACACACAGACAGACACACACACGCACACTCGCCCACATGCGCACACGCGCACACACACACTCACACACACACGCAAACACACACACACAGACAGACACACACACACTCACGCACACACACACGCACACACACACACACACACACACACACACACACACACACACACACACACACACACACACACACACACACACACACCACAATCGCCATACATGTCCCTGATTTGTCTACTCTTCTCCTACCAGCTGGTTTCTCCCTGATCCCTATCTTAGTTTAAGTGCTACTGTGACACAAGAGTAGTTTGCCTGGTGGCTAGTTATGCCCCCAAACAGAACCTCCATACTGTTGTAGTTGCTTTTACGTGTTATGGCACTCAAGCTTTGTGTAATCCTTGGTTGCTAGTGTAACTCCTCCCCCATCCGTGTACTGTATTCATTTTTGGTAGATAAACACGCTCTTGTAGCTGTGATCACTACAGTTAATGTGATGGTGCTGGCAGTGCTAATCCATGTGTCTGATGGATTTCCTGAATCGCTCAGTGTGTAGATGCCTTCTTAGAAGCAGTTCTGTGAGACAGAGAGAGAGAAAGAGCATATGACTAATTAGCATATTGCTTTCCCGGACTGCCTCATTGGCATACATCATGGCTGTGGAGCCAGCCTTATGTGTCTTCCTGTGCAGCACCCATGTTAGGACTGTTCCCAAATTCCAAAAGGTTATCATGATGTGTACACAAAGGTGTACACAATGTGGTACCTAATGAGGTGTGCTTTTATGTTTTACATCAGTCTTACAAAATAAACTAGTGGCTGGCCTAGTGAGTTAAATGTGTGCAAATGCATAAAACAGTGCTTAATGATAACCACATTAATATACAGAGCTAAGAGCAATAAAAGTGACTGTGTGATAAGTGAGCGTGCTATACAGGCTGTATAACAATGCAGTGTTCATGCGACTGTGTGATAAGTGAGCATGCTATACAGGCTGTATAACAATGCAGTGCACATGCGACTGTGTGATAAGTGAGCATGCTATACAGGCTGTATAACAATGCAGTGCTCATGCGACTGTGTGATAAGTGAGCGTGCTATACAGGCTGTATAACAATGCTGTGCTCATGCGACTGTGTGATAAGTGAGCGTGCTATACAGGCTGTATAACAATGCAGTGCTCATGCGACTGTGTCATAAGTGAGCGTGCTATACAGGCTGTATAACAATGCTGTGCTCATGCGACTGTGTGATAAGTGAGCGAGCTATACAGGCTGTAAAACAATGCAGTGCTCATGCGACTGTGTGATAAGTGAGCATGCTATACAGGCTGTATAACAATGCAGTGCTCATGTGACTGTGTGATAAGTGAGCGTGCTATACAGGCTGCATAACAATGCAGTGCTCATGCGACTGTGTGATAAGTCAGTGTGTTATACAAGCTGTATAACAATGCAGTGCTCATGCTAACATCACATGTATGCTGAGGTGTGCCATAACCACTTAGCAAATCGTAATGAATACTGTAACCAGGGAAAAGCACATTATGGCATGCGCAACAGGAAACACGTGCTCTGATATGCTGCACCATTCATAAGCCTGTCTAGATTTGTTGTGGTTCTCCAGCCCAACCCTGATGCAGCTTAGACTGGAAAGTACATCAAAAGGCACCTAGTGGGTATTTACTTATTTTATTTGAATCTGTTTACTGGAATAGAGCACTGATCAGTTCTGACCAGTTTAAGTGTCAGCCCCAGAAAATATTCTGATCAGCCTGTACAATGTCAGTAACTCATGCATAGCAGATGCAGGGCTGACTTAGGTTACCCTTCAGTCACTTACACAACTGACTCATGCATAGCAGATGTAGTGCTGACTTAGGTTACCCTTCAGTCACTTACACAACTGACTCATGTATAGCAGATGTAGGGCTGACTTAGGTTACCCTTCAATCAGTTACACAACTGACTCATGCATAGCAGATGTAGGGCTGACTTAGGTTACCCTTCAGTCACTTACACAACTGACTCATGCATAGCAGATGTAGGGCTGACTTAGGTTACCCTTCAGTCACTTACACAACTGACTCATGCATAGCAGATGTAGGGCTGACTTAGGTTACCCTTCAGTCACTTACACAACTGACTCATGCATAGCAGATGCAGGGCTGACTTAGGTTATGCTTCAGTCACTTACACAACTGACTCGTGCATAGCAGATGCAGGGCTGACTTAGGTTATGCTTCAGTCACTTACACAACTGACTCATGCATAGCAGATGCTGGGCTGACTTAGGTTACCCTTCAGTCACTTACACAACTGACTCATGCATAGCAGATGCAGGGCTGACTTAGGTTACACTTCAGTCACTTACACAACTGACTCATGCATAGCAGATGCTGGGCTGACTTAGGTTACCCTTCAGTCACTTACACAACTGACTCATGCATAGCAGATGTAGGGCTGACTTAGGTTACCCTTCAGTCAGTTACACAACTGACTCAAGCATAGCAGATGTAGGGCTGACTTAAGTTACCCTTCAGTCACTTACACAACTGACTCATGCATAGCAGATGTAGGGCTGACTTAGGTTACCCTTCAGTCAGTTACACAACTGACTCATGCATAGCAGATGTAGGGCTGACTTAGGTTATGCTTCAGTCACTTACACAACTGACTCATGCATAGCAGATGCAGGGCTGACATAGGTTACCCTTCAGTCACTTACACAACTGACTCATGCATAGCAGATGTAGGGCTGATTTAGGTTACCCTTCGGTCACTTACACAACTGACTCATGCATAGCAGATGTAGGGCCGACTTAGGTTACCCTTCAGTCACTTACACAACTGACTCATGCATAGTGGATGTAGGGCTGATTTAGGTTACCCTTCAGTCAGTTACACAACTGACTCATGCATAGCAGATGTAGGGCTGACTTAGGTTACCCTTCAGTCACTTACAAAACTGTTACTTTGCAACAGAGATGAATAGTTAACATAACCTAGGCAAAATTATATTCATCCTTTATCTAAGAAATAGATTGGCAATGATAAGAGAGAAGGAATTAGGAAGACGTATACAGGGGGGGGGGACTAGTTCAACCTGGGGTAGTGCAGGAGCAGAACCAAGTATTACTAAGGTTGTCTTTTAGTAGGTGTTTGAAACTGGTGAGGTTAGAGGTACATCTAATTTGCAGAGGGATAGAATTCCACCTCTTAGTGACCAAGTATGAATATAGAGTTTGGACAGAAGATTTGCTGGGTTTATATATGCTGACAATTTATTTACCAGAAAAGTCCGACTGGGATAGAGCCCACTTTCAGCAGAGGTCTCAGGAGAAACACATGGGAGGAAACCCACACAAATGCAGGGAGGACATCCAGACTCTACACAGAAGGCACCCCATCCGAGAATTGAACCAGACAATCTCTTGCTGTGAGGTGACAACACTAACCACTGCACCACTGCACCACCTGATCCAGCAAGATGTTGTTAATTAAACAAAAATAGTCTATTAGAGTGATAAGAATGGAGAACAGGAGTAAAAGCAGGACAGTCGTCGGCTTTGTGAATAATGCTGCGTGTGGAGATAAGCTGTATGTAATCTAAGCATAGAAATAATCTGAGCCAATTCAAATCCTTAAGGACAATACCGTGCCAGTACGGCATTGCTTGTTGGTGGCAAGTTGTGTAACATATAACTTATTTTTAACAGTAGCCTGAAGATTGGTTAAGATGGGTGCAGTGTATAACAGAAATGGGGGAAGGTAGGTAGTGGCAAAAGTGGTTCTGGTGGTGCTGCTAGGGTAATTTTTATACTTGTAGAACATTCCAAATGTTGGTGTGTCTTTCTTCTGTTATTTTGAACACGCATGTCAAATTTAAGGTTATCATATATAACAAGTCCAAGAAGCTTTGTATGGGACTCTACTTCATTTTCAGTTTTGTTAAAGTGAAAAGAGTTTGAAATTCACTTTGTCGGGCATGCGTGATTTGGAAAAAAAAGCAGTAATTTTGTTTGTTTATTTTTTAGGGATGAGTAGCAATTAGGCATTATGGAGTCATTTCTCAACTAAGGAACAAGCTTCTTGCATGATATGGAGGAGTTCAGGCAAGTTATTAGATGCACATATAAGTGTAGAATTATCAGCTTATTGTATGAGAGTGGCTGGACTTACAGAGATACAGAGGTCATTGATAAAGACATTAACGAGGATGGGACCAAGAATAGAGCCTTGGGGCACACCACTGGAGACAGGCAAGCAGGTCGAGAGAGCATTCTACTATTTTACAGATTGGAGTTTGTCCATTAAACAGCTATTGAACAACAAATGAAACAACCACGAACAACAAAATTACAAAAAGCAATGCCTTTAGAACACAAGATTTGTAATTTATCCAGTATAACAGTTTCAGAAGTGGAAGGCAGGGTATTACAAAGAGGCTACTTCTTCATCCGCAGCACGTTCTGATGTAGTGCACACCATAATTGATCTAAAAGTTTATACTAGAAAAAATAATTTAAAACTGCTGTTTAAGGATAAATCAAATACAAAGAAAAGTGACTTTGTTGTATCAAGAGTTTTCAAACCACCATTGCATCTAATTATATGGGCCTTTGAAGAAAGTTGCGAGAGAGACATTAGGAAAGTATTAGGTAAGTAATAAGAAGTTTTATAATTTATCTACAGTGGAAAGGCAGAGATTAAAACAATTAAGCAGCAATCAAGACATTCACATTATGTAGGCCGAGAATGGGGGAGCAATGGTAGTAGTCAACAGAGAGGATTACATCAAAGGCATGTTCAGATTATTGGAGAACACTGCTTTTTATTCTGAAGTGCACAAAAATGAAGTCAGTAGAGCTTAAAGACAAATACATTATTGGCTGTACAGTAGTTTAACAGAGGGGGGGGGGGGGGGTTGTCTCCGAGAACATGCATACATTTTTCAAGATATTCAAACCCAGGACTGGACAGCTGTTCTAAGTCCCTAAAATACATACGAACGAGGTTAATCTCCCTTACAGACCAACTGTGTCAACACCCGCATCCAAACTAGAAGCAGTATCCAAATTTGTGGCCAGGGCACTACTTATTATGGTGCAAATTCCTTCCTTCGTTAGGGACTCTTTTGACGTTTTAGAGAAAATCAAAGGATTCAAAGTAGAAGAGGAAGATTTGTTAGTCACAGCTGATGCTCACGTTATATACTTGTAGTGACAGTTACAAAGTGGGCGATGTCAAATTTTTGACAGAGTGCATTGATCAAGTTTGAAGTTGCTTATTACCACCAAAAGATAGGGGTGTCTATAGGCATGCATATGGCTTCCAATTATGCCAACTTAGTAATGGCTTACTGGGAAACATACATTTTCCAGTTCATAGAAGGATATGAGAAAGTTTTTTTTATGAATTTTGTTTTATAGATGATTTGTTTTTTATATGGAAGGGACAAGTCAGTGAATTAGAATTCTTTTTTAGGCAACGTGAATAAAATTACGGATTTCCTGTCATTTTCATACAGCTTTCACAAGTCCAAGATTTGTTATTTGGATTTGGTGGTGCACAAAAACTTTTATGAAAAAAATGGTGAACACCACAATTAGTTACAAAAATGTATCTAATAATGCACTTTTGCATTATTCAAGTATGCATCCTACATATATCAAATATAACATTACAGAGAGTCAGTTGGTGAGACTTAAGAGGTTAACCAGTGACAGAGACAAAATAGACAATTTAATTCAAGCATTACATAAAACCTTTATATGTAGGGTATACTCACCACAAATGGTGCATAGCATTATTGAGCACACTGGCACTAATATTAACAAAGAAAGGGTCATTCACAGTACAGTAAAATCTCAGTTAACTGGAACACAAACAACCGACAAAAAATATCAAAGAAATACAGTACAATTTTCATGTGTTGCACTTTCTGCCCCCCCCCCCCCACACGAAACATACCTTACTTTTTTAGAGTTTTAGAGTTTTTAAAAGGAAGATAGGAATAAATTCCTTCTCCCCAACTTGAGAACAAGTCAAACCAAACAAATAGTATATGGTACAGTATTAGTCAAGCCTATTTTTAATAGTAACTCTCAAGCAACCAGAAACTACAGTTATCCCGCATTCACCAATCCCCATGGGTGCAGGTTAACTGAGAATTTACTGTAATTTAAAAGAATGGTATTTTTCTATGCCTTTAGTTTAATCCCAAGACAGTGCAACTGTCAAAGGGGTCAGCACAACAACTGGAGGATTTTAGAAGACAGTGAGGAAATAAAAAGAGTTGGTGACAAACCACGTTTTATCAACAAGGCCAGCAACACTAAAACGTACCTGGAAAAGAAGGAGAATAAACATCAGGTAGCAGTTAAGAGGGGAACTTATAACTGTCACAATTCTACTCAGTGTAGATACATTATGGAAAGTCCATATTTTATTAACATAAGAACAGAGAAGACATATCCAGTGCCAGGGTTTTACACATGCAATGTGAAATACACAGTGTATATGGCCAACTGCTGCACCTGTGAGGCACTCTACACAGGTAAGACAAATAGAGAACTCAGAAAAAGAATTTATGAGTGCCAACATGCTATGACTATTAGGAACAAGGAAAACGCTTTAGCAAAACATTCTGCAGTGTTGTTCTTTGAAACAATCATTTTTAGTGTCATTGCCCTTGTCCCGCAAGATTTTAATGGTGACATAGAAAATTAACTGGAATACAGGGAGTTAAAATGGCAAATTTTAATTTACGCCTACAGTTCACCAGGATTTAATCAAAGGATGTCTGAGGAGTGGAGAAAAAGTGTTTTGGTACCTATCTTTAAGAATAAGGGTGATGTACAGAGCTGCAGTAACTACAGAGGGATAAAATTGATCAGTCACAGCTTGAAGTTATGGGAAAGAGTAGTGGAATCTAGGTTAAGAAGGGAGGTGATGATTAGTGATCAGCAGTATGGTTTCATGCCAGGAAAGAGCACTACAGATGCAATGTTTGCTCTGAGAGTGTTATTGGAGAAATACAGAGAAGGTCAGAAGGAGTTGCATTGTGTCTTTGTAGACTTGGAGAAAGCATATGACAGGGTGCCTAGAGAAGAGTTGTGGTATTGTATGAGGAAGTCGGGAGTGGCAGAGAAGTATGTAAGAGTGGTACAGGATATGTATGAGGGTAGTGTGACAGTGGTGAGGACTGCAGTGGGAGTGACAGATCCGTTTAAGGTGGAGGTGGGATTACATCAAGGATCAGCTCTGAGTCCTTTCTTATTTGCAGTGGTGATGGACAGGTTGACAGATGAGATCAGACAGGAGGCCCGTGGACTATGATGTTTGCAGATGACATTGTGATCTGTAGTGAGAGTAGGAATCAGGTTGAGGAGACTCTGGAGAGGTGGAGATATGCTCTAGAGAGCAGAGGAATTAAGGTCAGCAGGGCTAAGACAGAATATATGTGTGTAAATGAGAGGGAGGGTAGAGGAATGGTGAGGATGCAGGGAGTAGAGTTGGTAAAGGTGGACGAGGTTTAAGTACTTGGGATCAACAGTTCAGAGTAATGGTGAATGTGGAAGAGAGGTGAAGAAGAGAGTACAGGCAGGGTGGAATGGGTGGAGAAGAGTGTCAGGAGTGATTTGTGACAGACAGGTACCAGTAAGAGTGAAAGGGAAGGTCTACAAGAGGGTAGTGAGACCAGCTATGTTATATGGGTTGGAGACAGTGGCATTGACAAAAAGGCAGGAGTCAGAACTGGATGTGGCAGAGTTAAAGATGTTAAGATTTGCACTCGGTGTGACTAGGATGGATAGGATTAGGAATCAGTATATTAGAGAGTCAGCTCATGTTGGACAGTTTGGAGACAAAGCAAGAGAGACAAGATTGCGTTGGTTTGGACATGTGCTGAGGAGGGATGATGGGTATATTGGGAAAAAGATGCTAAGGATGGAGCTGCCAGGTAAGAGGAAAAGAGGAAGGCCTAAGATAAGGTTTATGGACGTGGTGAGAGAGGACATGCAGGCGGTTGGTGTGACAGAGCAAGATGCAGAGGATAGGAAGAAATGGAAAGAGATGATCCGCTGTGGCGACCCCTAACAGGAAAAGCCGAAAGAGGATGATGAGTTCACCAGGATTTAATAGTCATGTGACTTAGAAGGTAGTTTTGACTATGCATTAGCACAGGAAGAAGTATAAATAACAAAATGTTTAAGTGCATGGGAACAGTGTGTATATGTTTTTAAAAACTTTGCAAGGCTGTTCATTGTTACCTGGGTCATGTGACAGTGATTTGTTTCTTGAATGGTATTTAAGAGATCTGTATTCCATGTAAGTTCATGTTCTGATGAAGGCTTGAGTTTCCGAAAGCACTTAACATTAAATATTTGGGAATATTCTCTCTTTTGGTGGTTTTTCAGTTGTATCTTTTACCACAGTTTCAGGACTCTCCAATTGTTTTCAGCCAGCTGTTGAACAACAGTAATGAAAAGGGGTAACCCAAGCTAATACATTTTGTATGTGAGTTTAGGATGAGGAAATGCATTGAAGGCTTTAGACAGGAAAAGGAATAGTGAGGAAACAGGTTTGCCCGAGTCGCTGTATTTATGTGTCAGTGAATGATAGTAGGGCAGCAGTTGTACTGTGTCTTGGGCAGAAGCCATGTTAAGTGGATGTTAAGAGCTTGTCTTATAGGAGATAGTGGAGGAGCTGTTTATGACTACATCTTTCAAGAATTTTTGAGAGAGATGATAATATTGCAACAGTAACCCAAAACTGAAACAGTAGCTGAATCCGTTTATTCACAATACAAATAGATACAAATGACTATAAAATTTCAAGTGTTAAGCGCTTTCTTCCCATAAAATATGGGACTTCATCAGAACCTGGATTCAACTATTGCAGCTGTTCCAGTTTTGTGGTTACAAGTTTGGACTGTTTGGCATTTTTGGATAATATTGCAACAGGTCGGAATTTAGAGACATCAGCAAAGATGCCACCTTTATAAAGAGGGATAATGCAGTATTTTTTCTACAGTGAGGGTACATAGGGTTCAGCTATTGATCAGTTGTTAAGGATACAAATTCAGTATGCTATGACATTGGTCACTAACTTTGGGGATTTGGGTGGGAGGTTGACAGCTGCCGTAGAGCAAGGTTTGAGTTTAAGCAGGTTTTTTAGCATTGATGCAGAGACAGATTCTAAGTAGATGTTGCTAGCAAGGGAAATTCAGAAAGAATTAGGTTCATGTGTGGAATAAGGACAGGATAAAGGAATTGGTAGCGTGTGTGGTGTAAGGAGAATGTTAGTTTTGGTCTAACGTATTGAGCATATAAATATTAGGACTGGATGTTATCATGGGGTGTTGGAAGCACTGATGGGGTGAAGAGTTATTAGAGAGGGAGGCAAGGCTTTCTATGAAGTAGATACTGAATAAAGTGGTAATTTCTAGTGGAGAGCTATTATGAAAAGGGTTGGGTTGGGTTCCTTGTTTGAACCCATATGTAACAGGTTACCTACTGATGTCCAGAATATTTGGGAGCCATTTTATGTTAAAGTTGTAGATGGCTGTAATATTGTTTTTATCTAGGTAAAGTTGTTTATATATATATATATATATATATATATATATATATATATATATATACATATATATTTTTTTTTTATTCAGATTGGGTACTTCTCTATAGAGTTGCAGGTTATAGGGAGTTTTAATTTTCAGCCATTCTTTCCAAGCTTTGTCTGTGTTAGATACTGTAATTTTTGTCTGAGTGATGAATCATCGAGAGGGGTTAACTTTCTAGGGTGTGGTTGTTTACAGTGCTTAATATAAAGTATTAAAAGTATTGACCTCCTCGTGTAGTGGGAGAGTTTTTAGGGCAGAACAGTAAAAAGGCTTTCAATGTATTGATTTTAGAAAGGTTTTTGAATGTTTTAAGTTTGAGAGTTGTTAGGTTTGTAAGCGGTATTACTGTGGGTAAAGGCTGGAAAGTGGTTGCAAAGTGATTTTTGATAGGTTCCAGAGGCTGTAAATTTACTAGGGTCAGAGACCAATATCCGGTCTCAAACTGCATTTTACTGTTGGTATTATTAAATCTAGTGGGTGTTTTGCTTATTTGTGTGTAACCGTAAAGGTTTATACTTGCTGCGGGAAAGTCTGACATAAGGTTTTGCCAGTCCATATTTACATCTCCTAGTATGATACTTTCATAATGTATTATAATTAGTTGTCCAGGAGAAGATTTCATCTGACTTTTTTTATTTATTATTTATTTATTCATCCTTTGTTGACCAGGATAGTCCCACTAGGTTAGTATCCTCTTTTCAGAGGATACCCAAATTGGTATTTGGCCAGGTCATCGGGGAACCTCCTCTACTCTTTTTGCTAGGTGCTGTGGGATATTTTACGTCCATCTGAGCTACCACCAACTCAAACAGATAGGGCCTTAGTTTAACATCTCATATGAAGGATGGCACACACACTCTTACGCTACAGTGCAGTATCATTACTCAGTCTACCTGATGTAGGAATGGAACCCACAGCCTTCTGCACCAGTGATGAGTATGCTACCTGCTGCACCACTAACACTACTTATTAAGTTGATTGATTATTTCCAGGTGGGGTATAGACTGTAACAGTACATATTTTATTTATTTGTTTATTTATTTTATTGTTAAGCTTTAGAAGTGATATAAGTACTTCGGCATTTTGGAATCTGGGGATGTTGTGTAACTAAGGAGAGAAAGAGATTGTGTGAGCTTTTGGATAAATTAAGGATG
This sequence comes from Protopterus annectens, assembly GCF_019279795.1. Taxonomy (NCBI): domain Eukaryota; kingdom Metazoa; phylum Chordata; order Ceratodontiformes; family Protopteridae; genus Protopterus; species Protopterus annectens. The sequence continues at coordinate 843,727,653 of NC_056750.1, forward strand.
CCCACCTGCCCAAGCCTGGATAAATTAAGGATGCACACCTGCGTTCCAGACATGCCTAACAGCTGTAATAATGCTGTAGCCGTGAGCTTGGATAAATTAAGGATGCCCACCTGTGTTCCTGACATGCCTAACAGCTGTAATAATGCTGCAGCCTAGAGGGAGTAGTTCAGAATACTCAGTGGTGAGCTTATGCCAGGTTCTGTGATGATACTAGTATCAGGCTTATACTGTGAAATTCAGGCCTGCACTTCTGTAATTGTGTTACAAATGCTATGGAGGTTGATAGTGATGATACTGAATATTTTTCGAAGACCAGTGGGAGAATGATGCGGCGAGGGATTTGATGTGCTGGTTTTATTAGAATGGGTAGGTGGGATGGGGTTTAATGTGCTGGTTCTATAAGTATGGGTAGGTGGGGTTGGGGTTTAATGGTAGGACAATGCTGCTGAGTAGAGGTATATCGTCAGGTGCTGGTTGAAGGAGGGTTACTTAAGTTGCAGTTCTTCACAGATGGTTCTTTACTGTTTAAATTAATTAGTAGGTTTCTGAGGCCTGGGTGGGGTGAATACCACCACACTGCGGGATTTTTGATAGGTAGTATATTGATTTAGAGGGGGGGGGTTGAATGAGTTTAGACGGGTTTTAGTGAAATATTTTATGCTGAAAATAAAGACAAGGTATGATGTTTAAAAAGCAGGAAGCTATATTAGCACAGCTAGTCATGATTTCATAGTGTGTACAGTAAATTGTAGCAGGAGAGGTGAAAGAATACAGGGACAGTTTGTTAGGTAAGATGTTAGTAGCAGCAGAAAGATACATGATGTTTAGAGAAACAGATTTGACATTTTGGTGGTTATAGAGGTGAGGAAAATGTGATGAGGTGGTATGAAGTGGAGGGAAGCATCGGTAAAAACAAAAGGAAGTTAGTGGAAAACGTAAAGCTATATTTTTTAGTAGGTAGTACTACTAATGTAGTAACGTGTAAGGAAACGGAAGTACACAATGATATTCGAAGTCAGTCAGAGTAATTAGGTGCAGAATATAAGTAAGAGCACTGATAGCGTAATTTAGGTGTGTGTAGTGATATGAAGAGCAGACGAAGCAGGCGTAACATTTTTGTGGTTGGGAGGGGTAACAGTATGTGAGTATGTATTACTGAGATTGGTATTAAGTTGCTGCAGGTGGGAGGAGTAAGGAGCCCCTTTGATAGGTTAGAATTTGGAGGGGTATAGCATGTATAAAGAAAGTGATGTCAGGGGTGGGTGAGAATGGCAGTAGGGTAAAGTGGGATCACACCTGGTCATGCATAAAAACAATCAGCCAGGATCGGCAAAAGATAAGTAAAATTCTCTGGCTAGACTAGGACACAGCAACTGCAGTGGCAACGTTAAAAGCTGATATCAAAACGATGGAAAATATTAACATGAAAAATAGGGAAGATAGAAAGACAGTGTCAGCAGGAGAGAGCAGGGCAGGGTATCAAACAGCACTATGTGGTGCTATGGGGGAAAGTAACAGGGAGCTAGAAGTCAGATACAAGGAGCAGACAGGGGGCAGGCAGCAGCCAAAGATTGATAATAGGTCACTGTGAAGTATGACTCAGACACCGACAGGACAGTGTGTCAAACAGCAGTATGTGGTGCTAAAGGCATAGACGTGGGCCTGCCCAGATGGGGGAACTAACAGGGGGCTAGAAGTGAGATACAAAGAGCAGACAGGGGGCAGGCAGCAGCCAAAGATTGATAATAGGTCACTGTGAAGTATGACTCAGACACCGACAGGACAGTGTGTCAAACAGCAGTATGTGGTGCTAAAGGCATAGACGTGGGCCTGCCCAGATGGGGGAACTAACAGGGGGCTAGAAGTGAGATACAAAGAGCAGACAGGGGGCAGGCAGCAGCCAAAGATTGATAATAGGTCACTGTGAAGTATGACTCAGACAGACAGGACAGTGTGTCAAACAGCAGTATGTGGTGCTAAAGACATAGACGTGGGCCTGCCCAGATGGGGGAACTAACAGGGGGCTAGAAGTCATATACAAGGAGCAGACAGGGGGCAGGCAGCAGCCAAAGATTGATAATAGGTCACTGTGAAGTATGACTCAGACAGACAGGACAGTGTATCAAACAGCAGTATGTGGTGCTAAACACATAGACGTGGGCCTGCCCAGATGGGGGAACTAACAGGGGGCTAGAAGTGAGATACAAGGAGCAGACAGGGGGCAGGCAGCAGCCAAAGATTGATAATAGGTCACTGTGAAGTATGACTCAGACACAGACAGGACAGTGTATCAAACAGCAGTATGTGGTGCTAAAGACATAGACGTGGGCCTGCCCAGATGGGGGAAACTAACGTGGAGCTACAAGTCAGATACAAGGAGCAGACAGGGGGCAGGCAGCAGCCAAAGATTGATAATAGGTCACTGTGAAGTATGACTCAGAGACAGACAGGACAGTGTATCAAACAGCAGTATGTGGTGCAAAACACATAGACGTGGGCCTGCCCAGATGGGGGAACTAACAGGGGGCTAGAAGTCAGATACAAGGAGCAGACAGGGGGCAGGCAGCAGCCAAAGATTGATAATAGGTCACTGTGAAGTATGACTCAGAGACAGACAGGACAGTGTATCAAACAGCAGTATGTGGTGCTAAACACATAGACGTGGGCCTGCCCAGATGGGGGAACTAACAGGGGGCTAGAAGTCAGATACAAGGAGCAGACAGGGGGCAGGCAGCAGCCAAAGATTGATAATAGGTCACTGTGAAGTATGACTCAGACACAGACAGGACAGTGTATCAAACAGCAGTATGTGGTGCTAAACACATAGACGTGGGCCTGCCCAGATGGGGGAAACTAGCGGGGAGCTAGAAGTGAGATACAAGGAGCAGACAGGGGGCAGGCAGCAGCCAAAGATTGATAATAGGTCACTGTGAAGTATGACTCAGAGACAGACAGGACAGTGTATCAAACAGCAGTATGTGGGTGCTAAAGACATAGACGTGGGCCTGCCCAGATGGGGGAACTAACAGGGCGCTAGAAGTCAGATACAAGGAGCAGACAGGGGGCAGGCAGCAGCCAAAGATTGATAATAGGTCACTGTGAAGTATGACTCAGGCACAGACAGGACAGTGTATCAAACAGCAGTATGTGGTGCTAAACACATAGACGTGGGCCTGCCCAGATGGGGGAAACTAGCGGGGAGCTAGAAGTGAGATACAAGGAGCAGACAGGGGGCAGGCAGCAGCCAAAGATTGATAATAGGTCACTGTGAAGTATGACTCAGACAGACAGGACAGTGTATCAAACAGCAGTATGTGGTGCTAAAGACATAGACGTGGGCCTGCCCAGATGGGGGAACTAACAGGGGGCTAGAAGTGAGATACAAGGAGCAGACAGGGGGCAGGCAGCAGCCAAAGATTGTTAATAGGTCACTGTGAAGTATGACTCAGACACAGACAGGACAGTGTATCAAACAGCAGTATGTGGTGCTAAAGACATAGACGTGGGCCTGCCCAGATGGGTGAAACTAGCGGGGAGCTAGAAGTCAGATACAAGGAGCAGGCAGGGGGCAGGCAGCAGCCAAGATTGATAATAAGTCACTGTGAAGTATGACTCAGAGACAGACAGGACAGTGTGTCAAACAGCAGTATGTGGTGCTAAAGACATAGACGTGGGCCTGCCCAGATGGGGGAAACTAACTGGGAGCTAGAAGTGAGATACAAGGAGCAGACAGGGGGCAGGCAGCAGCCAAAGATTGATAATAGGTCACTGTGAAGTATGACTCAGACACAGACAGGACAGTGTATCAAACAGCAGTATGTGGGTGCTAAAGACATAGACGTGGGCCTGCCCAGATGAGTGAAACTAACAGGGGGCTAGATGTGAGATACAAGGAGCAGACAGGGGGCAGGCAGCAGCCAAAGATTGATAATAAGTCACTGTGAAGTATGACTCAGAGACAGACAGGACAGTATGTCAAACAGCAGTATGTGGTGCTAAAGACATAGACATGGGCCTGCCCAGATGGGGAAACTAACGTGGAGCTACAAGTCAGACACAAGGAGCAGACAGGGGGCAGGCAGCAGCCAAAGATTGATAATAGGTCACTGTGAAGTATGACTCAGACACAGACAGGACAGTGTATCAAACAGCAGTATGTGGGTGCTAAACACATAGACGTGGGCCTGCCAAGATCGGGGAAACTAGCGGGGAACTAGAAGTGAGATACAAGGAGCAGACAGGGGGCAGGCAGCAGCCAAAGATTGATAATAGGTCACTGTGAAGTATGACTCAGACACAGACAGGACAGTGTATCAAACAGCAGTATGTGGGTGCTAAACACATAGACGTGGGCCTGCCCAGATGGGGGAAACTAGCGGGGAGCTAGAAGTGAGATACAAGGAGCAGACAGGGGGCAGGCAGCAGCCAAAGATTGTTAATAGGTCACTGTGAAGTATGACTCAGAAAGACAGGACAGTGTGTCAAACAGCAGTATGTGGTACTAAAGACATAGACGTGGGCCTGCCCAGATGGGGGAAACTAGCGGGGAGCTAGAAGTCAGATACAAGGAGCAGACAGGGGGCAGGCAGCAGCCAAAGATTGATAATAGGTCACTGTGAAGTATGACTCAGACACCGACAGGACAGTGTATCAAACAGCAGTATGTGGTGCTAAAGACATAGACGTGGGCCTGCCCAGATGGGGGAAACTAACAAGTAGCTAGAAGTGAAATACAAGGAGCAGACAGGGGGCAGGCAGCAGCCAAAGACTGATAATAGGTCACTGTGAAGTATGACTCAGACACAGACAGGACAGTGTGTCAAACAGCAGTATGTGGTGCTAAACACATAGACGTGGGCCTGCCCAGACGGGGGAACTTACAGGGAGCTAGAAGTCAGATACAAGGAGCAGACAGGAGGCAGGCAGCAGCCAAAGATTGATAATAGGTCACTGTGAAGTATGACTCAGAGACAGACAGGACTGTGTATCAAACAGCAGTATGTGGTGCTAAAGACACAGACGTGGGCCTGCTCAGATGGGGGAACAAACGGGGAGCTAGAAGTGAGCTACAAGGAGCAAAAAGGGGGCAGGCAGCAGCCAAAGATTGATAATAGGTCACTGTGAAATATGACTCAGAGACAGACAGGACAGTGTATCAAACAGCAGTATGTGGTGCTAAAGACATAGACGTGGGCCTGCCCAGATGGGGGAACTAACAGGGATCTAGAAGTGAGATACAAGGAGCAGACAGGGGGCAGGCAGCAGCCAAAGATTGTTAATAGGTCACTGTGAAGTATGACTCAGACAGACAGGACAGTGTATCAAACAGCAGTATGTGGTACTAAAGACATAGACGTGGGCCTGCCCAGATGGGGGAAACTAGCAGGGAGGTAGAAGTGACATACAAGGAGCAGACAGGGGGCAGGCAGCAGCCAAATATTGATAATAGGTCACTGTGAAGTATGACTCAGACAGACAGGACAGTGTATCAAACAGCAGTATGTGGGTGCTAAACACATAGACGTGGGCCTGCCCAGATGGGGGAACTAACAGGGATCTATAAGTGAGATACAAGGAGCAGACAGGGGGCAGGCAGCAGCCAAAGATTGATAATAGGTCACTGTGAAGTATGACTCAGACACAGACAGGACAGTGTGTCAAACAGCAGTATGTGGTGCTAAAGACATAGACGTGGGCCTGCCCAGATGGGGGAAACTAGCGGGGAGCTAGAAGTGAGATACAAGGAGCAGACAGGGGGCAGGCAGCAGCTAAAGATTGATAATAGGTCACTGTGAAGTATGACTCAGACACAGACAGGACAGTGTGTCAAACAGCAGTATGTGGTGCTAAAGACATAGACGTGGGCCTGCCCAGATGGGGGAAACTAGCGGGGAGCTAGAAGTGAGATACAAGGAGCAGACAGGGGGCAGGCAGCAGCTAAAGATTGATAATAGGTCACTGTGAAGTATGACTCAGACACAGACAGGACAGTGTGTCAAACAGCAGTATGTGGTGCTAAACACATAGACGTGGGCCTGCCCAGATGGGGGAACTTACAGGGAGCTAGAAGTCAGATACAAGGAGCAGACAGGAGGCAGGCAGCAGCCAAAGATTGATAATAGGTCACTGTGAAGTATGACTCAGAGACAGACAGGACAGTGTACCAAACAGCAGTATGTGGTGCTAAACACATAGACGTGGGCCTGCCCAGATGGGGGAAACTAACAGGGGGCTAGAAGTGAGATACAAGGAGCAGACAGGGGGCAGGCAGCAGCTAAAGATTGATAATAGGTCACTGTGAAGTATGACTCAGACACAGACAGGACAGTGTGTCAAACAGCAGTATGTGGTGCTAAACACATAGACGTGGGCCTGCCCAGATGGGGGAACTTACAGGGAGCTAGAAGTCAGATACAAGGAGCAGACAGGGGGCAGGCAGCAGCCAAAGATTGATAATAGATCACTGTGAAGTATGACTCAGAGACAGACAGGACAGTGTATTGGGTACAGGTGTAGAGTAATAAATGGGCACCAGTAGGAGGCAAACCCAGTATGGAAAGTATTCCTAAGGGTCTTCAGTATTCATACACTAAGGTGAAAGGGGGCATCTGCACTCAGTTTATGGCAGCAGATAGTGACAACAGTGAAATTTCCATACACTAATCCAGGAAGTACCAAACTAGTTACAATACGAGGAAGTCCATACTTAAGGAATGTCTGTGTGACCTCTCCCTCTCTCACTCGATTTAATGCCCTCTACCACTGAATGAACTGGATAGTCTAACCCTGCTTTGGAGCCTTGCCTGATCTCATCAGTAATATCACTTTGCATTGGGTGGGGGGGGGGGGGGGGTGCTGGAGCCTAGCATTGCTGTACCTAGTAAAATGTATCAGAGAAAGTTAAGTTTGCAAGTTAAGAAAAGTGTGCAAATAGCTCCAAAGCACAGGCACTAAACACTCTAGTTTAACTGAAGAATTGATATGTTTGAGGGCTATTTAAGGGGTAACAGTAAGACAAAGAAGGGCAATATTCCCAGCAACAGCAATTCAAACAAATACACTAGAGTGCAACTGAAACGTCTTTATTAAACTGTCATTTATGACACAGGCAATCATACATTTATATAAATGAAAACAAGCCATATTGCTATATTTTCAGTTGCAAACATTACACATCACTTACAATATATCCAGTCATTACATAGCTCATTCAGTTCTTGCTTTTCTTTAAACCTCATTCCTCCTGCAAAAAATTATTCTGCATATATTATTCCCACAGTTCCATTTTTTCTCTGCAATTTGCTCCTAACCTTTTCTAGCGATCCCATTTCCAGTTTTATCTTTGTTACTACTTTTAGTACAGATGGTTTCGACTTTGACAGCACACTGTAGGAGATTATGCTGGGGCAAAGCCTAAGAAAATCTCTTAAGGATGGTTTCATACAGTTCCTGATTATATAAATTCAGTATGCTAAACAACAGTTAACTCCAAACACAGTAAGCTAACTTAAAATGCTGGCATCCCATGTGCTATACTTTAACATCCAAATCTGTTTTACCTACTGATGAGTTTGTCGCCTTTGACTTTAGGACCTGGAAATCAGAGTTTAACAGTAGCTTTGTGTTACACAAACAAGGGTAAATATGGAAAGAGAAACAAAAGCCAAAAACTCTTACAAACACATTTAACTAAACACAGATACTTAAACCCACCTAAATCAAATGAGATCACAATAATCAATGAGCAGCAAAAACACTTGTCATAACAATTACCAAAAGCATAACAGTCCAGCAGACATAGGAATATAATAACGTAATATCAATCCAAGTAAATGCAGACTTTATTAACTAAACTTGGTAAGTGCTTTCATTCCAAAAGGAACTTCTTCCAATCAAGTGAATACAAAATGAACCCATATTTAAAAGGCTTTACATCAAAATCACATGACTGTAAAACAATGAATGAGTGCATTAACCCTTTCCTTTTCAGAACTATTTTGGAATTTTCCCTTTCATTTAGCCCTGGAAAATTACATGCCTTTAACCTTATCTGTCAACAATATTCTTTCCAGCTTAAGGCATCATCTACATCAAACCTATATGCATAATTTAAAACTTGGTCAACCACAGAAAATGTAAAACCAATTTTTTTCCATTTCAGAACTGTTTGCAAATAGCATGTTTAGCTAAACTATTATTTGTTTCTTTAATATCCACCGCCCTTAGATGTTCATATATTCTTTTGTTGAATTCTCTGCTGGTTCTCCCTATATAAAAAGCTGGACATAATCCACATAACACTATATTTAGATTTACAGATGTACCCATGATTTAATGTAATATTAAAATTTCTAGCAGTCACTTTAATTTCTTTACCTTCTAAAATAAACAGACAGAACCTGCAACCCTCACACTTTACCACCCCTTTGACAGCCTCTGTAGTCAACCCTTCAACATTATTTCTATAAAAATATTTCTTCATATTTTCCCCCCTTTTGTAACAAATACTGGTGTTTCCCCAATAATGTTATGTATCTCATTAAAATTTAAAAGGAACTTCCAATTATTTTTAATAATCTGCTTAACACAATTTGCATCCGTATAATTGTGCAATACACAGGCTAACTTATAATTCTTCTCTTTTACATTATTCTCTTTCTGATTGTTTATAGAAAGGTTAGTCTCCCTTTTTTCTATCTCTTCTCTGATTTCTTTTATCAAACCATCCGGATACCCTCTTTTCAAAAATTTCTCTTTCACAGCACAACTTTCCATTTCAAAATAATAATTGTCTTCTGTTAAATCACTTAGCCTTTGAAATTGCCCTTTCACTATATTTCTTTTTAAATTATTATTGTGCATACTATTGTAATACAAATAGTTATTACTATGTAGTTCCTTTTTTAAGATCCTGACTTTCAAATTGTTGGCAGATTTATAAACTTTCAAATCCAAAAAGTTGATTTCATCCTGATTCACATTATATACAAACTTTAAACTTGTAGAAACACTATTCAAATATAATAAAAACTCATTCAGACTTTCCACACTCCCTTTCTACAAAAAAAAAAAAAAAAAAAAAAAAACAAACAAAAATATCATCAATAAAACGTTTATAAAAAATTACATTATTAAAAAAAACAGGCTGAAATACAAACTCCTTTTCCCAAATCATCATAAAAATGTTAGCATAACTGGGGGCCATTACAGCCCCCATAGCTATGCCATTCTTCTGTTTGTAGATTTTGCCCCCAAGCACAGAAAAATTATAACTCAATATAACATCCAGAATTGCAGTTAACACCCTTACTTTATCAATACAATAAAGGTTAGATTGGAGCAATTCTCTATTAACTATTTCTAATCCCGCCAAATTTGGAATGGTCATACACAGATAACATCCGCTGTTACCAACAGTGTGGAACTATCCACCTGAATATCAGAAATAAGATTCTTAAAAGGAAAGGAATCCCAAATATAAGAATCTCTATGGCACATTAATTTTTGCACGAGTTTATCTGCAAAAATGGCCATTGATTCTGTTTTTCCACCCTGACTGGCCACTATAGGCCGAAAACTAGGCAAATTTAAATCTTTATGCACTTTGGGGAGGCCAAAAAATCTCCCCAATTTAGGATTCCATATCCTAAAATATTCTGCTAAATTAGCTATAATTAGCCCTTCCAACAACCATTCTTTAATGCAAGCATCAGTAACATTATACGATTTCACCACTTCTTCCCATGAAACACCCATATAGAATTTTTTGTCATTCAACATTTCTTCAATTGCTTTGCAGTAATAACTAATTTCTAATATCACTATAGCATTTCCTTTATCAGCTTTTATTATATATAAACTGTCATTACTTTTTAACTGTAGTAATGCATTTCTTTCTTCTAAAGTTAAATTATAAAATCTATTATATGCTTTCGATCCTAATAAATATCTCACATCACTTTCACAAGTTAACAAAAAAGCTTCCAACTCTGGTTTCAAACAGGGATTAAATATACTTGTGTTTTTGAAAAGATCCATCTTACATTCATTAATATTATTATTAAACACTTCAGATTTAACTTTCTCACAAAGTCCCTTAGAGAATGAATATTCTCTATCAAGTTTGCCCTTTTTGAGGGCACAAAAATTGGAAAAAATTGGTTTCAAATTTTCTGTGGTTGACCAAGTTTTAAATTATGTAAACAGGTTTGATGCAGATGATGACTTAAACTGGAAAGAATATTTTTTGCAGATAAGGTTAAGCCCCCTGGCTTAGCAATGATACTAGACATAAAATCATTACCAGAAACAAAGCCTGGACTAAATGGCGTACTACCAAGTTCCAAGCTGACCATCAAACCTTCAGAGAATGTAGAAACAACACAAAAAAAGCCATACTGTTAGACAAAAAGAACTACTACCTTCATTTACAACAAACATCCAATAAGGAACCAAAAAAATTCTGGTCCACCATCAATTATCTTCTATCCCCAGGCCAAACTATTACACCCAACCCACAACACTCTAACCCTGACAACCCTATACAAACAGCAAATGCCTTCAACTCCTTCTTCACTAATACTATACAAAATCTTGCAAATCACCTATCTCCCAATACCTCAAAGATAATTCCTTCTTCTGTAAGTACACCCTGCTCATTTCACTTTCTTCCCATTTCTACATCATATATCTCTTCCTTGTTACAGTAAACACATCCTGCTCATTTCACTTTCTTCCCATTTCTACATCATATATCTTTTCCTTGCTACAAAAACTTAAACCTACCACCCCCTCCGCAGACAAACTCCCTGCCGAGTTCCTGCAGATAGGAGCTAAAGCCATTGCGTATCCCATTTCTATATTAATAAACAGATCCATCAATGAAAAAACTGTCCCTGAAATCTGGAAAATATCTCATATTATCCCACTACATAAAGGAGGAAACTCTAATGATTTCTCTAACTATCGTCCCATAGCTTTACTATCCCCTATTGCCAAAATTATGGAAAAATGTATCCATAAACAACTCCTTAACCATCTTCTCCAACACAACCTACTTGCCAACTTCACACAGTACTACCACTGCACTGCTCTCTTTCACTAATACCATAAACTGTAACCGCAACAAAAACAGTCTCTCTTCAGCACTATTCATAGACTTATCCAAAGCCTTTGACATGGTGAATCACCAACTACTCTTGCACATTCTCTTCTCTCTCTCACTTGATCCCCACAGCATAACTTGGTTTAAATCTTACCTTGAAAACCGTCAACAAGCAGTACTCTGGAAACATTCACTATCTGACCACCTTCCTATCTCTCTAGGTGTGCCACAAGGCTCCATCTTAGGACCACTTCTATTTTCCATCTTTATCAATGACCTCCAATCAGCTATCCCTCATACTACCTGTATTCAATATGCAGATGACTCCACTATAATCTGGACAGCTACCTCTCAAACTGAACTTCAAACTCTTACCCAAAAGCCTTTAACACAGTAGAACAATGGTTCTCACAAAGCTGCCTCCTACTTAACCCCAAGAAAACTAAGCTACTACTCTTTTCACCAACACGAAATCTCATCCCCCTAAATTTCACTATTACTTCCAATAACAGTACTAGTGTTTCTCCAGACACCACCACAAAATTATTAGGAATTACTATAGACAATAACCTTAATTTTGAAAATCGCATTAACACTACCATAAAATCTGTGAACAAAAAATAGGTAGCTTATACAGAATCAAACCCTTTCTTACTCCTGCCACTAGAATTACCCTAGCCAGAACTCATCTGATCTCTATTTTACTTTATGCATGCCCTATTTATAGCAATCTCTCAAAAAAAAAACTCAATAAACTAGTTATATGCTACAATAACATTGCTAGATTTGCTACCGCATCCCCATTCAGGACACATCATTGCCTTAATCTTAGACAACTAGGTTGGCTTGAACTTCCCAATCAGATTCAACTACAACAACTTATAATAGCTCACAAAACCCTGTACCAACCCACAAAAACCCCAATACTCAATAGCCTTATTACCCCTTATTATAACCTTAAACATCTACGGTCTTCTAAAAAACTTTTGATCAACACCACTAGACCCAATAACTCTGCAGGAGACTGCTTGTTCTCCAACTCAGTAGGAAAAGTATGGAATAAATTACCCTCAGACATCTCATCTCTGACTTCTCTCCCTCTGTTCAAAAAAAATCTCAGAAAGTATCTCAATAAAAAATGGTTATGCCCCTGCACTAACCCAGACTAACCCCGTGTTTTCCTTCCCTGTCATCCTTCCTTCCCCCTGAACCCAATTACATCCAATAACTCAGTAGGGGACTCTCAGCTGCTCAACTTTCCACTATGATTTGGAATAAAAGACCCACTGCCTACTTACCCTAATGTCTCTCCCTTTCCTTCATAAGAGTATCCCTGCCTCTCTTTCATAACAGTAACTATTCTACTTCCTCTATGAAAATAATCTAATCCTTAAACTCTACCTATACTATCCCTGATACCTTTCCTATATTTCCTTCATCTCTGTTCACATTTATTATCATTTAATTTAATACGTTTTTATAATGAGGATTGTGCTAAGCACATCACACAGTAACTGATTTTCTATATTTCACATGTGTGTAAAGAGTACTCTGTTATGAACATCACATAGCCTGTTACTTTTACTCACTTAAAAAGTAATCTCAAAAAAAAAAAAAAAAAGAAAAAGAAAATTTTTTCCTGTTTCCATTACATCTGCATTTATTTTTATTGTTACACTTTATTAATTGATGTACTAATAATTTGGAGCTTTTCTCCCCGGGCCTCTACTGAAAATGGACATATATCCAGCTAGACTAGCCCGGTCAACAAATGTAAAATAAAATAAATAAATAAATAAATAAAAATGCATGTAGTTTTCTGGGGCTAAAATAAAAGGGAAAATTACAAGATAGTTCTGAAAAGGAAAGGGTTAATGCACTGATTCATTGTTTTACAGTCATGTGATTTTGATGTAGTCTTTTAAATATGGGTTCTTTTTGTTATCACTTGGTCTGAAGAAGTTCATTTTGGAATGAAAGCACTTACCAAGTTTAGTTAATAAAGTCTGCATTTACTTGAATTGTTATTATACTATTTTATTTTATTTTACAAACAGTTGTACAGTATTTGTGAGGTTTTTTTGTTGGTAAATATAGAAATATGCAATCAAATAAAATAATAAAAACACCAAGTAAAGAAAAGTTTGCACCATTTGTTAACAATGCTGGCAATCCTTGTGAAGTTTTTCAAAATTCTGAATTGCCCAGTTTTTAACTTAGTATCCTCGGAAGAAAGCGTGTCCGAACAAGCAGAAATGTATGGGGAAAGTCAAGCAAAGCAACTGGTTACAGTGTAAAAGTCTAGCTTCTTCTGGGTGTGGAGTGGACCTGGAGGTCATGGTCACTAAGTGGTAAGGAAGTACAACTGTAATTTTGGAGCATGGGAAACCTAAATTAAAGCCATATTCTTTATAAAGAACATATACTATAAAACACATGCAGATATATATACATATACCTACACACACACACACTTAAAAACATACACACATATTGGCAGAGTATGCATGCATATACAGATATAAATAAATGTGTGCGCGTGTGTATGAGTGTGTGTGTGTGTGTGTGTGTGTGTGTGTGTGTGTGTGTGTGTGTGTGTGTGTGTGTGTTTCAACCCTGCAAAAGCTCCTAAAATGACAGCCTTTCCCTTTGTCATCCATACTTCAAAACTGCTTTCCCTAGACTAGGTTCTTCTACTTGGATCCACCTGCCCACAGAAGTAAAAACTTAAGCTACACCTGAGGCCTTTAATCAAACTCTCAAAGAGCATCGTATGAAGGTAACCCAGTACATCTGTTACTGTGACAATTGCTCATACCCGGTAACAATTCAAAGTGTAATTACTGGACACATTAATGTCTTAGTATCAGAACCTGATGTTTTTTCCTGTTATGATACATTAACAGATTAAACAGTGTTATGCAGGGGGGCAAGCCCCCCTGCACCCCCACCCCCCTGCTTTAATATTCTCACTTCATGACTGCACTACAGTGGGGAAAAGGAAATATACCCTTATCCCAACTGTACCACAATCTCAACAAGAGTTTCCTTAGTTGTACATCAACAGTATACGTTGATCTACAACTAATGTTACATGCAAACTGCATAGGTTCATAGGTAGGTACTAGGCTATCAGCCCGAGGGCCTACGTAAGTCTAGCCAACAAGGTTCCCTAGCTTACGCCACCCAAGTAAGTTATTTTCCTGTGTCACTGTCGAGCAGAGACACAGAAGTGATCCATGGGGTGTATTTCCTATTTCCCATCCACTCATCAAATATTTCTTGAAGCGTGCTAGTGAAGAACTTTGCTTGACATAGATGGGTAGCCTATTCCAGAGTATGGGAAGTCTCTGGGACAGGAATCTAACCCTCCAACATGTCCTGTTTATTGTGGTGACAAGGTTTAGGTCCCTAGACCATGTAGCTCAGAGGGACTGGGATTTCTTTAGGTGTAGCATGTTAGGCAGAGATCACCTCGGAGTAGGCGATATACTGCGGAGTAAAGCTGGAGTTTTTTGAGACGGTCAGTGTAGGGCATCTGTTTGAGGCCAGTAATCCTCTTTGTGAGGTACTTCTGTGGCCTTTCCAGCTGCTGCAGATGTCTTGTGAGGTACATTCCAAAAGAGGCGTTGTACTCTATAATGGGTCTAATGAGTGTCGAGTAGAGGGGAACAATTACCTCTTTTTTCTTGGATGAGAACCCTTTTATGATGAGGTGTGCCACGTAGAAGGACTTCCTGACTACTGTGGCGATGTGACTATCAAAGGACAGACTACTGTCCACCTGGGTCCCAAGGTCTCTTATCACACATTCGGTGTTAAGTAGACTGCTGTCTATGTAGTAGTTCATGGGTACAGAGTTTTTACCAAAGAGGATGACAATGCACTTTTTGGCGTTGAGCTTGAGGCCATGGCTCTGACACCAGGCATCTGTCTCAGTGAGACCCTTCTGTAGGATTTCTACATCATTTGGGGACTCGACTATGGTTCCTAGTTTGCAGTCATCTGTGAACTTTGTTAGCCAGAGGCCTTCTGTGTTAGCCTGTACTTCAGAGAAGTAGATACCAAACAGGAGAGGTCCTAGGACTAAACCCTGTGGTACTCCACTAGACAATGGTTTGAAGTCAGATTTGGAGTGTGCAACTTTTACAGTGTGGGTTCTGTCAGTGAGCCAGTTGGCAACCCATCTTGTGACGTAGGGATTTATACCTAGTTTAGTGAGTTTAGCTATAATTCCAGAATGGGGGATGGTGTTGAAAGCCTTGGCGAGGTCAAGATAGGCTGTGTGAACCACCTTACCCTCATGTACGGCTTTGGTGACTGCCTCAAAGAAGTTGATCAGGATCAGGAGGCATGATCTGCCTTTCACAAACCTGAACTGGGTGGGATTCAGAGTTTGGAGGTTACCACTGTCTTTGTTTATGTGTTCCATGATGATACGTTCCATAGCCTTGCAGACCAGGCTCGTC
>NC_056750.1:843748225-843848225 GCF_019279795.1 Protopterus annectens
AGAAAGTTGATATAATAATTGGTTTTGCATTAGCATGAATTTTCTGAAGGATGTTAAGTCTAAAAATCAAATGTCTGCCATTGTTTTCTGACTTCAGTCCTCAATGATTTGCAAGTGGATTGCTGCCAGAAAACTACAACTTATGAGAAACTGACCAAAAATATGAGTCATAAATCTGGACATTCTGCAAAAAGCTAAGCAGTTGAGAGCTATGTTACTGCATTAGGTTTTATGTTTTCTTATTGCAGTCCGATATTCTACCAGAACTATGCTGTTTTACATCTTGTCCTTGACACAGTAATCAACATTTTAATTACATTTTTTAACTATACATGAACACCATACTTTTGCAATGGATTTTTCTGTCCTGTCTAGCTTGGATTCACCTACTTATTATTCCCACCAATTCATTCAGAAGTATATTATTCCACCATCTGATCCACTGCAATATATGTGAAGCCAGCTTCTGCCTCTTTACCTTTCTGCATGCCTAACCTGCTCACACAGTAGTCCGAATAAGGTGGTTACCAGGAGAAAGGTACCAGGTGGTATATAAGGTGATTACCAGGTGGGAGGATGGCATGATGGTTAAAGTGTTTACCTTACAGACACACGGTGCAAGGTTCGATTCTCACATGGGGTAACTGGCTAGGCATTAAATGGCCCACGGGGGAAGTTAGCCTAGTATGAACCTAAAGCTCAGGCTGTACAGGGCATACAGGAGGTCAGTAACTAGGGGCAAACCTCTGCACCACAGGAGAGTGTGCTTCTCTAGTTTACAGACCTTTAAATCTACGTTGTTGTTTTAGGTCAGACTGCCAGGGCTTGGAAGACTCGGCTCATATTTTTCTTGACTGTAAAAGGGTGACTGGCTTTTGAGCAGGTGTTCAACAACTTTCCCCATCCACATACTTATTTCCAATAACTTTAGAAAAATGCTTGTATGACAATTACAATTGTTTCTGGACCTCTGCCATGACACGGGCAGATTTTGTTCTAGTTTCAGCTCTTCGATATTTTAATCAATGGCTTTTTATTTGAAGTTTTGATTTTTGCTCTATTTAATCTATTTGTTTAGCTTTGTAGTTTAATAAATCGGTATCACTCCTTTCTCAAGTTTATTTCATTCCTGTTGTTCCTTTCCAAGCCCTTTCTTCCACCCTGTGCATACTTATGTGGGATAACCTGGAATTTCTAGCAACTCCTATTTTATTCTTTTCTTCAGAGCAGGCCCACCGAAATCCCTTAATTTCTTTCCTTTATATTGTATTACTTCAGGTTTCAAAAGTATTAATTTATTCTACAGGACACATGCAAATGTTGCACATGCTTTTACCTGGCATACATTTGATATATTCGGAAAGTCTGCAATCCTTTACTGAGGATATTCAGTATTTATTCCCATCCTAAAGGTATTTGGCATTTAAACAAACAATCAATATTGCATTATTACCTCTCGTTCACGTAACAGCTTCGGGACGCCCCACTAAGAGAGGGTACCACGATTAACAATGTTTAACCGCGCCTGCAGGTAGTTAGTTACCTTTATCAAAATTATTGAGCTTAGTACAGCAACTACCTGCAGTTTCTTTCCATCATAAATCTTCATCCTTAAGGGAAAAAAACACTAAACCTTTTCAATAAGACAACAAAAATGTGAAAACATGATCATCTTTTCAGTAAGTGTGAACTAGCTATTTGCAAACATTTCTGCACAATCGACATTCCTGCTTAAAGCCTAAGAAGTGTTTGAGGTTCCTGCACTTTCTGGTGTAAAGAGTTTTGCATTTCAGCTGTGACTACTAGTACCCCAAGTGGTATGATATGTTAAATAGCGATGCATTCATTACAGTTAACAGACCTCGCTGGAATCTGCGTGCGCTGTGTGTAATTACTGTAGCACGCGCGAAGTGCGCGCGTGCGCAGTGCAACGGAAGCCAACTGCCACTTCATACCGGCAACTTAAAAAATAAAACAAAACATATTTACCGTGGAACTAGCACGAGCAGGTACTGCGTGCGTTAGCTAATAAGCAAACAAGACTGTCCGTGGCTTAACAACTACTTTATGTGATACCTCATTTCCTAAGCATTGCAGTGTATCTGTGTATGAAAAATAATAAGTTAGAACAGATACTAAACCTATCCCACGTTCTGCACTTGCTTATTTCTGACCTGTCTTCTTATGCTGTCTGTTCTACATTACCAGTGTGCATGTAGTGTGTGTGTGTGTGTGTGTATTAGGACTTATCCGCTGTGGTGACCCCTAACCGGGAAAAGCCGAAAGAAGAAGGACTCATCTAACACTGGCTTAAGTTAGCTCTCCGGTTCCCCAAAGGATTTCTATCAAGTCTGCCCTGAGTGTGCACCCCCTCCCCAGTAATACAACTATCCTTCGGGGTCGCAGCATTTGTGGGGAGGGGAACAAAGTTAGGTGAGCTCTAACCTTCTTCAATAGCACCCTTATTTACAGGTGTTATTCACTACATTCCTACCTGAGCATTAACATGAAGTAAAAAGTACCAATTTACGGTTAAGGGATAGTACCCACTGCTACACTGGTTATTAATTTCTGCACCTAGTCAGAGTCAGTTTGATACGAGGGTGGGGGTTTCCTTAATACATTGCACCGAATCATAGAAAGCCACAGTTATTCCGCTGATAAAACACATTTCAGAGTAAATGCTTTTCCCGGAATCAGACTGCTACACTGCACCAAATCTAACGGACTGCAGACAGTGAATATACTTGTTACTTGGCATTTAATGACAAAAAGTACAAGGACATCATTTCTAAAAGTACAGCCAGCAAAATACCGATTCTATGATTCTAAGTCTACATACACACACACACACACACACACACACACACACACATATATATATATATATATATATATATATATATATATATATATTTTTTTTTTTTTCCCCGTGTCTTTGAAATCTAATAATGAAGACATTGGTAGGTACATATTTAAATTCAAACCACCCTTTATATTTTCATTAAATGCATACTGCAGTGTTTTCTGAGCGTTTCTAAAATTATGTAAGGAAGTGCACAGAGCTGCAATGCCGTATCCTCTCCACAGTACATTTATATGTATAACCAGTGTACACAGTACTTACTTTCCCTGTTCTCCGTACTGGTTATAGAACTCCATGTGGTTACATGCCTGAATCCATCCCACCACCCAAGTCTCTCTGCAGCTTATAGGGGGCACCAGAACCTGGGCTGATGCGCGGAAGTGAGGGGTCCGGTACCGGAGGACCACATTGGAGGTCTCATCAATGCTGGTAGGGCTGGTGTCTATTGACGCCTTGACTTCAGTCACCAGAATGTTTTCTCGAAACACTTTGGATTTGCATCCAATACTTTGAATACATCCCATTTCAGTCAGAGTTGAAGCAATGAAAAGACAATTGTAGCAGGTCTGTAAAAAATAATGCATTGAAACAAGAGCGTCGTTTCATTTATGTAAGTAATTGGTAATTCCTGGACATGCAGAAAGATGAAGGCAGCAGCAGCACTCAGCGTATGCAGACTCTGAGACGCACGCGCGGGAGATGTGCATGTGCGGCCGCGCGCGCCGCCGGGCGAGCCTCTTTTGCAACTTTTTGTAGCAGTACGAAAGTCTGGCTTCGAGCACTGAAGCTGCTAAATCAGGAATGAAGTCTCTCTACCCGTGGTGGATTATTTTATTGGCTGTGCATTTCAACAGCTTGTGTCTTACCGAACATACAGAGAACAAAACCAGCCGATGTGTGCAGGCAAGTTCTGGAGGAAAAAGCTAAAAATGGAAAAAAAGGAAATAAAATCAAATACGAAGTTGCAGCTGGCGAGGTGACATGAAACATATTTTTGCCACTCACACGGAAGTTTGCTGCTGCCTAAGCACGCTGTAATACTTATTGCCTTTGCAAGATGTTTTTTGTCTGTTTTAAAGGGTCCCTTTAGTAATTGTAGCATAGTGAGAAACAGTTTGGTGTGTGTGTGCGTGTGTGTGTACACTACACGTATGCGTAGTTCACGCCTTGTACCTTCTTTTTCCAAGTGTCAGCTACGTGCATATTTATTTATTTTTTATTTTATTTTTAGCGTTGCGCAGTGGACCTCAAACATCCATTTCAGCGACGCCGGATTTTATAAATTACAGAGTAAATGATAGAAGAATGGCATAAATTCAATACTATTAGGGTATAAGATTAACAACATGGATTAGATAGTAAATACGATATCAGCCATTCTGCATATTATTATTTATTTACATTTGTACTTAACCGGGTAGTGTCCGACTGGGTTGGAAGCCTGTCTTCAGCGGAGACCTCGAGTGGGGGGTGGGGGCTCCAGTACTGTTGCACTTTGTAAAAAGTACTAGTAGTTAGTTATGCATTGTTTTTACAAGGATACGTTTAGCAAATATTTACATGGTATACAAAGTATAAACCAGAAATTATACAAGGTGTACAGTTAAACAAGCGTACATATTAAAACATACAGAGAGTAAGTCAACAAGAAAATCTCACAGTAAAATAAGCAGTTCGTTTGGAGAAAGCAGTGAGGTTATAAGCAACTGCAGCAATATATTTGTAAATAGAAATGTGCAGTAAGGGGTAAGGAAACTAGCCAGGATCAGTACAGGGGCAGAGCCAGTTACTACTGAGATAATCTTTCAGGGTTGATTTGAATGAGGGCAAGGTAGAATTTTTTTTTGGATGTACAGGGGAAGATTATTCTAGGCCTTGGCTATTATCTAGGAATAGAGGGAATTGCCATAACTGTTGTGAGACTGGGTTACTTTTAGTATTAGTTTGTTGGATGACTTAAGGGGCCTACTGTTGATGTTAGGTTGGACTAGGTTTGATAGTGCAGGGCAGTCAGTGGGGTTATAAATGACTTTATGGGCAGTTGAAAGTTGGTTTAGTGCTAACAGGTAGCTGAGTTGTTGAAGTACTGAGCAGTGATGAGTTTTATGGGGTTGATTGGTTGCAAACTTAGCAATTTTATTGTAACAAGATTAAAGATTGTTAAGGCCTGCCCTGTGTAGGTTGGTGAAGATCTGTGAGCAGTAGAGGGTATGTAGCAGATGAGATCTTGCAGTGGCTAGTCTAGCTTGATGTGTAAGGAAAGGTTTGACGGTTTTTGTATTAGAACATTACCCCACCAGATGCACAGTAGCAAGGACCACCCAAAACCCCACCCACTACTCTGAGCATAACGTTTAAAGTGCTTTGAATAAACATCGGAAGACCATAATTGGAAAAATGAATATGCAAAGCATTGCAATTATTTCAATTAAAACCCTTTTCACCCTTATTTCCTGGTACCAGGATTGTTATCTCCTGGTACCAGGATTGTGACACAACAGCAGTCCCAATTTCCAGTGATCAAAAACTTTTATGTATTCTATTACCTATTCAAACAAACACAGAAAATGTAAGAAAAAGCAGAAGTAGCAAACAGATGACCAACTGCAACCAAGCCAGCATATATCAACTCTTTCAGTATTCTTCAAAAACAAAGTCCAAGTCATAGGTCTGAAGAAGACATTCCGTTGAAAGCGCTAACCTGTCTCAATAAATAGTTTATATTATTTCAACTTGGACTTTGTTTTTGAAGAATACTGAAAGAGTTGATATATGCTGGCTTGGTTGCAGTTGGTCATCTGTTTGCTACTTCTGCTTTATCTTACATTATTGACTGGCTTGTTTTATTGCAGAGTAGCATTTACTCCGTCGGTGCACTTATTGGATTATTCAAACACAGAAAATGCTGGATTTATAAAAAGCAGTACACTATTACACTTAAAATTACAATTCTTTAAAGGGTGAGAGATGCGAACGCATAATATGCTGCATGTATACAAACTATTACACTACTAAACAGACTTAAAATTACAGTTCTGTAAAGGTGCGGGGTGTGGGTGGCGACCTTTCTGGGAGGTCTTTCTTACTGCATTTATTTAATGTATTTATTGTCCCACTGCCCCAGATTATTGCTTGTTGCTTTATCTCCAGAAATATGTTTACAGAAAGGTGGGGGGTGCCCCCTCGCTAAAGCAATTACTGGATGCCGGGGTTATGGTACGGGTTTTGGCATTTCTTGAAGTAATTCACTGTTGCAGTTACCTGAAAATAGTGTTTTTCATCCTCCACAAATTCATTTCCTCCGCAGAAACCTTGTTGGGGTGATGTTCCAATACAAAACCGTGTTTCATACCAACTGTAGATTAGGAATTACATTTGCAAAGTGTGCCACTGTAAATTACTTCATGTTCATCTTGTGGGCAACAATGAATATTCACCATGTCAGTGGGTAATCTGCATGCCCTGTCAATCATGTAGGCCATGCCCATACCTGCAAGAAAATCGCGGTGGGGTAATGTTCTAATACAAAACCAGTTTGACCCTGTAGAGAGCTCCAAGTTTTGAGTGGACTTTTTTGGGGAGATGTGCTTGTCAAATTTTAACCTATCATCTACAGTAACTTCAAGCAGCTTGGAATGATTTGTGGGTTCAATTGTTGTACCATTTGAGGAGTGTATATAGAGAGGGAGGTCGTGAGCTGGGGTTGGATGAATTGTTAGTGAAGATCATTAGCTTGGTCTTATTAGGACTGAGGATGAATCTATGGCTGGTGAGGTAATTTTCGATGTCTTGGAAAGCTGTTTGCATTTTTTGTTGAAGTTCTTGGGGAGAACTGAGCTGAACAGATAAGAGAGGAATTGTCTGCATATTGGATGATAGTGGCATGTTGGGTGGCAGAATATAGGTTTTTGGTGAATATGACAAAAAGGAGGGGCCCAAGTATGGATCCTTGGGGTACTGCTGTGGTGACTGGTAATAGTGGGAAGAGGTGGTTCTCCCATTTTGTAACCTTTGTCAGTTAGTTAGCTAACTGTGGAACCATGTCAGGGATGAAGTATTAAAGTTATAAGTGACAAATTTGTTGAGTAGCAGCTGATGGGATACAGTATCAAAAGCTTTTGACATCTCCAGGAAAATAGATGAGAGTAGCTGTCCATCATTATTTAAGTGGTGAATAGTATCTGTAAAGGTTATTAAAGCTGTGTTAGTACCATGTTTCAGTTTAAACCGCACTGAGAGCTGGTTAGTAGGTTATTGGAAGTGAGATGATTCATGAGTTGTTGGTGAATACATTTCTCTAAGATTTTAGCTAAGGGAGAGAGGACGGCAATAGGATGGACTGTAGTGTGCAATATCTCTAGAGGGGCCACCCTTATGGAGGAGTATGATGTGGGAAATCCTCCAAAGGATGGGTATATATTGTTCTGAGATAAAGCGATTTATTAGTACGGATATGGGGTATGCGATGGATGGAGCAGCTAGTGTTAGAAATGTGTTGGGTGGACAGTCTGCTGTCAGACAGCAGGGTTTTTGTTTATTTTGGAGTTTCGTAGTGTAAGTAGTTGGAATGGGTTTAAAGGAGAAAGAGCTAGTGTTTTCAGTGGTTGGGGACTGAGAGTGGTAGGTTTTCTTTGCCATCTAAGAGTGAAGTGATAAAATTGATGAAGTGTGAGTTGAACTGTGGTGCTATGGGCTCAGCGGTATTCGTAGTGAGAGGAATAGTAGTGAAGGCTTTACCTGGCTTAAGAAGGTGGTCGATATTTTGCCTGAACTTTTGTGGGTTGTGCTGGTATTTTTGTTGGCAGGTTAGGAAGTAGTTTTGTTTATCATGTACGACTTTTTCCT
This sequence comes from Protopterus annectens, assembly GCF_019279795.1. NCBI lineage: Eukaryota > Metazoa > Chordata > Ceratodontiformes > Protopteridae > Protopterus > Protopterus annectens. The sequence continues at coordinate 843,755,937 of NC_056750.1, forward strand.
TAGCTTGATTTCTCAGTTGCTGATACAAGGTGTAATCCGTTTTGTCTTTGATCACGTGGTATAGTGACCAGGCTCTAGCCCTTTGTTTCAGTATAGTCTTAGTCTTGTTACATAATCATGGTAGTTGTTTGGATTTGTGCCGTATTTTCCTGGAGGCGGTAAGGTTATCTAATATGGCCAGAAATTGGCTGTTGACGTATTCTACTGTATAATCTAGTTGTAGGTTTTTTAATAGAGAGCAATCACTGTGTTGTAGAAGTGTATTGAATGTATCAGGGGAAAAATTATTTTTGCTGCGGGTATATTTGAAAGGGATATTGGTTTGAATTTGTATTCTTTTTCTGACTAGAAATGTAGAGGCATGGTCACTTAGTGTGGCTGGTAGGAAGCCAGATTGGTACCCCAGGTTTGGCTTATCGGTCAATATCTAGTCCGGTAATGATTTTTATTGGAGTGTTTGTCGGTGCAGGTGGGATAGTTTATTGTTTGGGTGAAGTTGTATAAGTTAATAATGTTGGAGGAGCAGGTGAGCCCGTCAAGGTTGAAATCACCCATGATGAAGGTTTCATGGTTTAGAGAGAAGGATGACCAGGACAGGAGGGATTCTATACTAGAAAGGTTGTTGCCAGGAGGGAGGTAGATGGCAATGATAATAACTTTGTGAGAATTAATTTGGAAGTGTGTAGTTAGAGTTTCAGCAGTTGGAAAGTCAGGTGGATTACAATTTAGGTTTTCAAGTTTAACAGAGTCTTTAAACATAATAGCTACACCCCACCACATTTGTTTAGTCTATCCTGTCTTATAATATTGTTGTAATTTCAGAGTCCCTGATGTGGGGCTTTAACCAGGTTTCTATTATGACTGCAATGTCTGGTAAGTAGGTGGCCAAGGTAGCATGAAATTCAGAGATTTTATTTGCAAAACGTCTGAGATTGAAATTGATTAAAAGAAGATCTGAGTCACTGGTGACAGGTAAGAAACTATATGTAGTAGTATCAGTGTGGTGTTGGATTGATGAAGAACAGGAGTCGGGAGGGAACTGTTTGTTAGGAGGGGATGTTATGGTTAGGGCCTGGGTTAGGGTGAATATCACATTGGAGTTTTTAGTTTAGTTATTTTAGTTTAAGTCTTTTAAACATACAGCGATTAAAAAGGAAACTGAAAACGATAGTTGCATGCACTTTGGAATTAAGCTGGCACATTTGTTGGAACTTGGATAATGTGTAAAGATATGATGATTCATTGTGGTGATGCTGGTGTCTAGTGATGTGATATCAGACAGTTGTAAGTACCTGAAGTATTTGACCCTGTTCAAGTTTGAGTTTATTATTCGTGTGCCTGTGATCAAACACTGTCCCAATAAATAAATAAAGCACAATACATTGAGAAACAACAAACATTTCAACAATTACAGTTATGGAATTTGTTTGATAAATGAGAATAACTGTTTAACAGTTGCAGAGAGGTGATTGTGTAAAATCATCCAGTATTTGTGGAATTTATAGACCTATTGCATATTGGTTAAAATTGTGCAAATGATAACTAAAGGGATTCTGATTTTAAAAAGCTTCTCTGCTCAGCAATCTCACATGGTGCAGATGGATAAAGCTCTGACTATGACCCACATGGCCCAAATTCAGCTAGTCGCGTGGGCACTTGCTGGAGCTGGTAGGAGGTGAGGAAAGAATGATGATGGTGATGCTAAACTTGCTTGCTTGCCTTCTGCAAGTGAGGTTTTGTATGCAAAGGCATTTTATGTGGGTAGAGCTAAGTCACTCCTGTTTCATGGACATTGGATCAGAGAACAGCAGTTAGCTTGTGCAAGCAAGCAGGTCTGAGAGCAGGTCAATGTAAACTCCACGCCTCGCCAGTACGGTATGCCCGGCCAAACCACAATCGAAAAAAACACTAGAGGCCAGCAATTGCAGCTATAAACTATTTAATAGAAATTAACTATAATTCAGGCATGAAATGCCACTAAATACATAGTAATCCTGTTCAAACTGGTTTCGGCTTTACAGCCTTCCTCAGTGAAAAAGCATTTCTCTTACACAAAAAACTCATGAATATTTATACATACCACCAACCAATGGAAAGATGGTATAGTGCAACCCTAAGGCTGCTGTTTTAATCCTAATAATATATAATGTATATACATAAGTATCATCATCAAAGTTATGTAAACCACCATTGACCATATATATTAACATATATGGTGAATAATATATATGAAACATAAATCAAAATGAGCAAGACTATACATAAATAGTAACTCACAAATATAAAAATAAAAATGAGCTATAAATATTGTACTGTACTGGGGACATGCTGAGACAAACCATAAAGTCCCCAGTAACATAGAAATGAGTATGATATAATACCAATAATAAGTAATTCACAAAAACAGGAATGTAATACATAAAGTTGGTCTACAGAATATAATAATGTAATCTTGCAGAATATTGTAAACAAATGTGCTGTGGGCAGCACAAAATCCTGAATAATATAATTGGGATAATGAATATGTATCCTAATCTTGACGCACCATATACCTTCTAAATAGTGTATATGAATACAAGGACTATAACTGACTTCCACTAGATTTGAACACACAATTATTCTAATAAACTGGAATATGAACCCGTTTTGATAAAATAATATATATGAATAAACACCTGTACTGGCAATGATATGATGATAAACAAAAAAACAAAAAAAGGGGTTAATGATATGTAACTGGACAATGTAGCCTATGGTAATATAAAAGTGCATAGCTTGGGCTATTAATTTATTTAGATTCATAGTTCATAAACCAATGTAATCCCCACATCTATAGGCTGGTTCCAGTATTTACAGTCAATCCCAATTATAAATGGTCGTTAAGGCCAGTACTTCGGGGGAGGAATCCTCCTACACCGATAGTGAAAATGCCCAGTTCCAAGAGTCACCAATGTGAAAAAGGTCCAACTCTGCACACCCTTTAGAAGGGGAAAAAGGCGGCGGGGTGGCCACAAACATCGACATGGGAAGCAGAACAGATTCGGTAGAGGGATTGATAGAAACCCTCTTGAGACAATAGAACCCAAATACAAAAATGTGTTAAATTTGTCTGATGTAATTTTGACTAACGAACGACAGGAGTTTCTGAATAAAGGTTTGGGATTTGTACCAAGTTTTTTTTGTGATGAATGTAACATTGTGTCTGATGTTATGAATTTCTGTCGTAACCTTAATCTGAAAAATTTTTTTCAGATCAAACTTCACAAATATCTCAAAGATCTAATGATTTCAAATTTCATAAATCTCAATTCCAACCCCCAATGAACAAACATGTGTCCATTTTTCAACAATCTGTTTTAAGGGATTTACATTTCCCACATTTTGAATCACAAATCATAGGCCAGGACATCTCTTCATCTGAAAAAATGGCTTTAGCAGAATTAAGGAATAATCATAATATAGCAATACTACCGGCCGACAAAGGAGGGGTGGTTGTGATTTTGAACATGAGTTATTATCTTAAAGAAGGTTTGGAACAATTATCAGATACCAGATGTTATATGCACGTGTCAATAGATCCCACTACCAATTTCAAAAAAGAAATTGACACATTTTTGAATCTGGCGGAGGAAGAAGGCATTATTACTCAAAACACGGTTAAACATCTAACTGTGATGGACCCCCAAAAACAAATTCTGTACCTGCTTCCCAAAATACACAAATCTATTTTAAAACCACTTGGTAGACCAATTGTGTCAGGTATTGGTTCTCTCACAGAACCACTTTCTATGTTTTTGACACAACATCTTAAACCGTTATTAAAAGTGGTTAGGGCCAGATTACAGGACACCACTCAGTTTTTACAAATCATACAAGATACTCAACTTGAACCACATTGGCTTATGTGCACGTTGGATGTTAAATCATTATATACCAGCATACCCCATTGGGCAGGGTTACAGGCGCTACAATATTGGTTAGAACATTCTAACCTATATCTGCCAGGTCTTAACACACTGATCATTTGCATGGCTGAACATCTGCTTAATAAGAATGTTTTTTTACTTTCAAGGAGAATGCTATTGGCAACTTCAAGGTACTGCTATGGGGGCATCCTTTGCCCCCATATACGCCAATCTATTTATGACATACTTTGAAGAATGCTTGATATACAATTCACTTCATAATATATATATGGTGGAAATTGATATATGGCACAGATACCTAGATGATTGTTGGATGGTGTGGCGTGCTGATTCTACATATTTGAAGGAGTTTGTGGAATATCTCAATGGCAATATCTGGGGTATACAATTTACCATAACATACAATTCCAACACCATTGACTTTTTGGATGTAACAGCCTATAGGAATAATGACCACACATTGAGTACTAAAACCTATAGGAAATATCCACAATATAACACTTTACTCCATGCATCCAGTATGCATCCGCGCCACACCATCCGCAACATACCTAAATCCCAATTTCTGAGGATTAAACGTATCAGCTCTTCTAAGAGGGATTTTGAGGAAGCCAAATTGGATCTCCAAAACAGATTTTTGGAAAGGGGATATCACCGATTCGATATCATGTCAGCCAGCACATGGTCAGATAAGCAGGACAGAAACACGTTACTGGAGTATAAGAAATGCCAGCTGACAGAGCAGGAGTCTTCATTAAGGTTTGTTACTACATATGGTAGAAACCACAAAGTTATCAGAAGCATTCTTGATGCTAATTGGAACATACTATTAGCTAACGATCACCTCAGGAATCTTCTGGGCCCCAAATGCCAGTTTTTCTATAGACGGGGCAAAACCTTAGGAGCCTTGTTTTCACATTATAAGCACAAAGAAAGTGGGGGTGCCATCTATAAACAGATGACTATTTCTGGAGACCAACTTTTGGGCACTTTTCCATGTGGCCATTGTGCATCTTGTAATCAAGTAAGTAAATTAAAACAATTTACCAGTGCAAATACAAGTAGAGTGTATGACCTTAGAGTTTTTGGTAATTGCAGTAGCAGTTGGGTTATATATTTGGCAACATGTCAATGTTCAGCATTCTATGTAGGGCAAACATCATGCTCACTTAGAGTCAGGATGGGGGAATATAAAAGTGACATCAGGAACAACAAAGAGACTAATGCTATGTACCGACACATGCTTAAACACCATAATGCCAAATTCATGTTCATGATTATAGATAAAATCACTGGAGACAGGAGTAACCAACAGGGGTGGCACAGTATTTTGAACCACAAAGAGAAATATTGGATTATTCACCTTGGGGCTCTTTTTCCCCCTGGCCTTAATGACCATTTATAATTGGGATTGACTGTAAATATTGGAACCAGCCTACAGATGTGGGGATTACATTGGTTTATGAACTATGAATCTAAATAAATAGCCCAAGCTATGCACTTTTATATTACCATAGGCTACATTTTCCAGTTACATATCATTCACCCCTTTTTTTGTTTTTTCGTTTATCAACATATCATTTCCAGTATAGGTGTTTATTCATATATATTTTTTTTATAAAAACGGGTTCATATCCCAGTTTATTAGAATAATTGTGTGTTCAAATCTAGTGGAAGTTAGTTATAGTCCTTGTATTCATATACACTATTTAGAAGGTATATGGTGCATCAAGATTAGGATACATATTCATTATCCCAATTATATTATTCAGGATTTTGTGTTGCCCACAGCACATTTGTTTACAATATTCTGCAAGATTACATTATTATATTCTGTAGACCAACTTTATGTATTACATTCCTGTTTTTGTGAATTACTGATTATTGGTATTATATCACACTCATTTCTATGTTACTGGGGACTTCATGGTTTGTCTCAGCATGTCCCCAGTACAGTACAATATTTATAGCTCATTTTTATTTTTATATTTGTGAGTTACTATTTATGTATAGTCTTGCTCATTTTGATTTATGTTTCATGTATATTATTCACCATATATGTTTATATATATGGTCATTGAAGGTTTACATAACTTTGATGATGATACTTATGTATATATATTATATATTATTAGGATTAAAACAGCAGCCTTAGCGTTGGACTATACCATCTTTCCATTGGTTGGTGGTATGTATAAATATTCATGAGTTTTTTGTGTAAGAGAAATGCTTTTTCACTGAGGAAGGCTATAAAGCCGAAACCAGTTTGAACAGGATTACTATGTATTTAGTGGTATTTCATGCCTGAATTATAGTTAATTTCTATTAAATAGTTTATAGCTGCAATTGCTGGCCTCTGGTGTTTTTTTCTGAGAGCAGGTCAATCCTTGAACTCAGGGTAGAGGCACTCCAAGTAGCCCACCTAATTGCTGTACCTCAACCCAGTGATGACCCCTGTATGCTGAGGGTTGAACAGGTTCAGAGCAAGTTCATTTTTCACTGTCTGCAGCCGTGGTTGCTGTTCTTCAAAATCCTATGCTTTCCATATCTGGCATTTTGCCATTTCAGAGGAAGGACTGAAGAAACTTTGGAAGGGATACAATTGCTCTAGAGATTTTTTCTGGTTTTTAAGGTTAAATTCATAGATCAGTGAACCTCCACAGACAAAGTTATGTGACAAGAGGATAAACTCTGAAGTGTGCACAAAAATAAATAAGTAAAAGCCTCATGATTTAGAAGTGTGGCACTGCTCTGTGAGCATCAAGGCAGCCGCATGTAAATGTGGCAGATTGTGGGCATGAGCAATGGAACCTAGATCTGTCTGCTTTCCAGTACACTGCTGTGCAAGGACGCAATGGAACCCAGGCCTGTCTGCTTTCCAGTACACTGCTGTGCAAGGATTCTCATGCATTATACCAATTCATAAATATTTTTACTCGACTAGATCAGTGCAGAACAGTACAGAAAAGGTGGCTCACAGATAGAACCCACAGTGTGAAAGTAGCTGACTCCAAGTCAGACTGCCAACCAATCACAAGTGGAGTCCCACAGGGTTCGGTCCTGGGTCCTCTCCTGTTTGGTATTTACTTCTCTGAAGTCCAAGCCAACATGAAAGAACTCTGGCTGACAAAGTTCGCAGACAATTGCAAGTTGGGAGCCATTATTAACTCCCCAAGTGATGTTGATATCCTACAGAAAGGCATCACTGAGACTGACGACTGGTGTCAGAATCATGGCCTTAAGCTCAATGCCAAAAAAATATGTTGTCATCCCCTTTGAAAAAAACCCTTTTCCCATGAATTATCACATCGATGGTAGTTCACTGAACACATCAAGCGTTATAAGAGATCTGGGAACACAGGTTGACAGCAACCTCTCTTTTGACCACCACATTGCCACTGTGGTCAGGAAGTCCTTCTATGTGGCACATCTCATTACTAAGGGTTTTGTATCCAGAAAGAAAGAGGCCATTGTCTCCCTCTACTCTTCCCTCATTAGACCAATCATTGAATACCTCACTAAACACCTGCAGCAACTGGAGAGGCTGCAAAATTACCTCACAAAGAGGATCCTAGGCTTTAAACTGTTGTCTTATATGGACAGACTAAAAAACTCCAACTATTCTCTGTCTCATATTGCCTAGTTAGAGGTGATCTCTGCTTGACTTACAAAGCCATGTCTGACACAGCTCTGTTAGAAATGATACAGTTTCTTAATAACTGGCTTCCAACAGCACTAAATCTTCCTAAAGCCCTTTCCTTCGGTATAGAGAGGGCTCACCGGTCACTAGCAAAACCTGCTTCAACAACAGTTTCTCCTAACCTCAGATCCATCATTGTTAAATTTTTGAAGAAATCCCAATCCCTCCACACCACACCCTCCAGAGACCTGAACCTCATTACCACAATCAACAGAACATGCTGGAGGGACAGGTTCATAACCCAGAGACTGCACATGCTGTGAAATAGACTTCCCATACATGTCAAGCAGAGCACCTCACTGGCCCTCTTCAAGAGAAATCTTGATGAGTGGATGGGAAATAGAAAATTCACCCCGGGGATAACTCCGGTGGCTCTACACGACAGAGGCAGTGGGAACTAAGGTCGGGTGGCACGATGCCAGGGTAATCCTATGGGCTAGGCTTGTAAAGGCTCCAGGGCCATTAGCCTAGTACACACCTATGAACATATGGAAGTGTGAGGACTTTCACTATTATTGTAATAGAATGGCCACAGTGTACCGAAAGAGTGGAACTTTATTGTGAAGTTAATACTGAAGATGCAAAGAAGGCATCACTGCAATATAACACAGTAGTATGGGTTATTGCACAGTTTGATAGGCACTAAAGAAAGTAAAATCAAAATCAGTTGAACATATTGAACAGACATTGCAAAAATATTTAAGTATATAACATTAATGGCCATAGAGTTATAAAGGTTTTAAAAAAGAAAGATGGAAATTAAAAGATGGCTGTCTGTGTGGCCCTTCTGTGAAGACCAGGTGGGTAATTTTAAAAGGCAGTGGCTGACCTATTAAGACAGACTTGTCTGTCTGGTATATATGATGAAATAGCTACAAGGAGTCACTGGCTTTGAAACAGTGTGTTTCTTGCTCTTGAGACTGGAGTGCCTATAGTAAATCCATGAAATACACCAAAATAGTCACTATCAAAGCAAGATTTGCCATTAGATGAAGCACTGAAGATTGAAATGTCCATTCAAGCAGCTGCAAAGGATGCTAGGGCTGTAGCAACAAGTAGTTCACTGTAGTATTAATAATAATCATAATAATAATAATAATAGTAATAATAATAATAATAATAATAATGTTAATAATAATATTGCAACTAGGAAGCATATCTGAAACCGAACAAAATTTCACAAAATGCCAATGGGTAGAGACCATAGGAAATACTACAAGAGAGTAAACAATGAATGTGTATATAAATTAACAGGGTTGTCACATTTTCAGATGCCCAAAGTGGGACTTTTTATGTAACTGTGCAATTTTACCGTACAAACCATACCTGCAAACAATGCAAAGGCCTGGACTTCACTTTGTTGCCAAAATAAAATCTAATTTTTATAGAATTTGGGTTGTTTATGTTGTCATTCCATGTTAAGGTGTTTCAGATGCAAAATACCTGTTGGAGATGGTGTAGCAGAACTTATGTACATACAACTAAGGTGCAGATGGAGTACCATAATTTGTGAATGAAGAGCAAAGGTGGAGATGGAGTAGCAGAATTTGTACACGTACAGCAAAGGTGGAGATGGAGTAGCAGAATCTGTATATGTACAGCTAAGGTGAAGATGGAGTAGCAGAATCTGTATATGTACAGCTAAGGTGGAAATGGAGTAACAGAATTTGCGCACATAGAGCAAATGTGGAGATGGAGTAGCAGAATTTGTATACATATAGCTAAGGTGGAGATGGAGTAGCAGAATTTGTGCACATAGTGCAAGTGTGGAGATGGAGTAGCAGAATTTGTGAATACAGAGCAAAGGTGGAGATGGAGTAGCAGAATTTCTGCACATGGAACAAAAGTGGAGATGGAGTAACAGAGTTTGTATATGTACAGCTAAGTTGGTGATGGAGTAGCAGAATTTGTGCACATAGTGCAAGTGTGGAGATAGAGTAGCAGAATTTGTGAACACGGAGCAAAGGTGGAGATGGAGTAACAGAATTTCTGCACATGGAACAAAAGTGGAGATGGAGTAGCAGAGTTTGTATATGTACAGCTAAGGTGGAGATGGAGTAGTAGAATTTGTGCACATGGAAAAAAAGTGGAGATGGAGTAGCAGAGTTTGTATATGTACAGCTAAGGTGGAGATGGAGTAGCAGAGTTTGTATATATACAGCTAAGGTGGAGATGGAGTAGCAGAATTTTCATATGTTCAGCTAAGATGGAGATGGAGTAGCAGAATTTGTATATGTACAGCTAAGGTGGTGATGGAGTAGCAGAATCTGTATACGTACAGCTAAGTTGGAGATGGAGTAGCAGAATCTGTATATGTACAGCTAAGTTGGAGATGGAGTACCAGAATCTGTATATGTACAGTTAAGGTGGAGATGGAGTATCAGAATCTGTATATGTACAGTTAAGGTGGAGATGGAGTAACAGAATCTGTATATGTACAGCTAAGGTGGAGATGGAGTAGCAGAATTTGTGCACATAGAGCAAGTGTGGAGATAGAGTAGCAGAATTTATGAACAGAGAGCAAAGGTGGAGATGGATTAGCAGAAGTTGAGGACACAGAGCAAAAGTGGAGATAGAGTAGCAGAATTTGTATACGTAGAGCCAATGTGGAGATGGAGTAGCAGAATTTGTGCACATGGAGATAAGGTTGCGATGGATAAGTAGAATTTGTGCACATGGAGCAAAAGTGAAGATTGAGTAGCAGAATTTATATATGTACAGTTAAGGTGGAGATGGAGTAGCAGAATTTGTATATATACAGCAGAATGTGTGCACATAGAGCAAATAGGTTCATAGGTTGGTACTAGGCTAGGGCCTATACAAGCTTAGCCATCACAATTCTCTGGCTATTTCTTCCCACAGTATTTACTTCCTTGAACCCCTGTGTAGCAGGGTGACTGATGTGATCCCCCAGGGTGAATTTCCTATCTCCCATCCAATCATCAAGGTTCCTTTTGAAGAGGGCCAAAGAGGCACTCTGCTTGACATGTATGGGCAGTCAGTCTATTCCAGAGTCTGGGGAGTCTCTGGGTCAGGAATCTATCCCTCCAGCATGTTTTGTTCATTGTGATGACAAGGTTTAGATCCCTGGAGCATGTGTCTCTGAGAGATTGGGATTTCTTTAAGTGTAGCATGTCCAACAGCTCTGGGTTTGACATGACCTTGTATGTTAAGCAGAGATTGCCTCTGAGTAGACGATTTGTGACAGAGTATAGGTGGAGTTTTTTTTAGATGGTCAGCATAGGGCATCTGCTTTAGGCCTGCAATTTTTTAGTGAGGTATTTCTGCAGCTTTTCTTGTTGTTGCAGATGTCTTCAGAGGTACATACCAAACAGGGCATTGTATTCTATAATGGGTCTAATGAGGGATGAGTATAGTGGGACAATGACCTCCTTTTTTCTGGATGAAAAGCCCTTAGTGATGAGGTGTGCCACACAGAAGGATTTCATGACTGTTATGGCGATGTGGTTATTGAAGGTGAGACCACTGTCCACCTGTGTCCCTACGTCTCTTATCACACTTTCAATGTTTAGTGTATGGCCACCTATGTAGTAATTCACGGGTGCATGTTTTTTCCCAAAAGGGATAACTGTACATTTCTTGGCATTGAGCTTGAGCCCATGGATCTGGCACCAAGCATCTGTTTTTGTAAGGCCCTTTTGTAGAATATCCACATCATTTGGGGATTCAATAATGGCTCCCAGCTTTCAGTCATCTGTGAACTTTGTTAGCCAGAGTCCCTTAGTGTTGGCCAGTACTTCAGAGAAGTAGATGCCAAACAAGAGCAGTCCCAAGACCGAACCCTGAGGTACTCCACTCGTCACTTGTGTGGAGCTGGATTTGGAGTTGGCTACTTGTACAGTCTGGGTTCTGTCAGTAAGCCAGTTGGCAACCCATCGAGTGACATAGGGATTAGTGCCCAGCTTAGTAAGTTTATCTATGATTCCAGAGTGGATGGTGGTGTTGAAGCCTTGGCAAGGTCCTGATAAGCTGTGTGGACCACCTTACCCATGTCCACGGCTCTGGAGACTGATTCGAAGAAGTCAATCAGGTTTAGGAGACAAGATCGGCCATTCATGAACCCAAACTGTCTGGGATTTAGTGTTTGAAGGTTGCCAATGTTTTTGTTTACAAGTTCTATGATAATACGTTCCATGGCCTTGCTGATCAGGCTCATTAGACTGATGAGGCGGTAGTTCCCAGGATCCAAGCTGGATTCCCACTTGTGGACTGGGATAAATGTAGCTGTGCACCACTCAGTGGTTACGAAGCCTGAGGTGAGGCTATGATTAAACATGATACTTAGGTGAGGTGCCAGTTCATTTTGTAGTTCATGTAGTACACAGTCTGGGTTGTCATCTGGTCTCATGGATGCTGTATTCTTAGCTTTGGAGAGTGCATTTTTTACATATGTGGCCATTATTGCCAGAATTTGGCAGTCTTTCGGTATTGTGATGGGCCCTTTAGGGGGTGAGAGGGGGGTGAAGTTTGCACTGAATCGATCTGCCAGGATATTGGCAATATCCTTGGGATCAGTATAGTTAATGCCATTCTGTTGTAGCTCAGAGCAGGTCTGAGCATTGCCATTTAGATTCTTGACATAGCTATAGAATGCCTTGTGGTTGTCTTTTGGAATCTTTGGCAATTTTATTTTCATAACTAGCTTTGGAGGATTTTATGAGTGATCTCAGCTTCTTACTGAGACTGGTAAGGGAGTTTTTTTGCATCCTGGGATTTTCCTCTTTTCTGCAACTGTTTCTTCCTTTTGTTGTAAAGTTTGTTTATGGCAAGGGACCACCAGATTGGCTTCCTTTTTTTGGAGGAGTGCATCTTGGTTCTATTGGGGATGGCACGATTCATGCACGAGTGGATGTGCTCGTACAGTGCCTTAGTGTAGGATTCAGAAGCCGAACTTTCAGTTCCCGTCTACATGGGTGTCATGAAGTTTGTCACTTCTGACTTGAGTAGCATGAAGTTGGCTTTGGAGAAGTTTTTTACGGAGGTTTCCTTACTGGGGGTTGGGGTGAGATGTGGATGTCAAGGGTGATTAGCTTATGGTCAGATCTGACCAATGAGGGGTTGACCATAGGTGTGGAACATCGATTTTCCATGTTGGTAATGACCAGGTCTAGGATATTGGAGCCTCTGGTGGGACTAAGGATCCAGGGTGTTGGAATTTATGAATTCCAAGAACCGTTGGGCAAAGGTGTTGGTACATAAGTAGTTTTCCCAGTTAATAGCAGGGTAGTTGAAATCACCCAGTATTAGGGTGTTTGGTTGTATCGTAATATTTTCCAGTATGTTTAGAAAGGTGTAGTGAGAATCTTGGGGCATGGTGGGGGAACTGCAACAAGCTACAATTTGGATTGCAGTCCTACCTAGTGTTAGTTGTACCTGGAGAATTTCAGATGCATTGTGTTGGGCAACTAGCCTGGTGTTGTGAATATCCTTGGTGAATATGGACACTCCTCCACCTTTAGTGTTTTGGTCCTGGTTTGGTGGTCGAAAAGTGTGGTAAGAGTTGTAGCCTGGTATTGCAGGGGTGCTCTCTGGATCTTTGAACAAGGTCTCAGTTACTGCACAGATATCAGTGTTCTCCATTTTTAGGAGTGCCTCGAGAGAGTGCTGTGGGTTTAGAAGGGCTATGTGTTGCTTGAAGTGTAGTGCGGGTGTTAACCTTCTCTTCTTGACTGTCTAGCACAATCCTGGGTGGAGAGAGCTTTGCTTCCAGTTTGGCTATGTAAGTGCGTCTCTCGCAGGTTGTAGTGTTGGGTGGTAGGAGGAGAGAGTTGTCTGTGTACATGAGGCAATTGCTGCATTGCCCCAGTATGTTCAGATTCACCAGGTGGACAGGAGAAATCGCTGGAAGCTGACCCTTGGACATTTTGTAAAGTACAAGAGCTGTTTTCCCTTACCTTAGCAAGGTACTTTGCAATTACAGGCTGTTTAGTGCCTACGATTAATTTCTCCTTATTAACATATTTATCTCCTTATTAAATGTGGAGATGGAGTATCAGAATTTGTGCAGATGGAGATAAGGTGGAGATGGAGAAGAAGAATTTGAAAGGTGGTAAAATATCATCCAACAATGAATCCAGTAATATATAAAGTGAGAGAATCACATTCATATTTTCTTTACAAAACACAAAACTGTACAGCCATGGTGATTATAAAGTTCCCATCATCCCATTCAGATGTATTGTGCAGTACCATTACCATCATTTAGGGATAGTTTTGCATCACTGATGGTGGAAATGCCTTAAAAAGATTGACTTGGCATGCACAGATCTGCAAGTGGGAAGGGATTCAGTTCCACATTTTAACTAGTTCCTGTCCATTCTCATACAGGACTGCTTCACTCTAGCTCTCCTAAATTTGAAGTGATATCTGTGTCAGCTATTTATTTATTTTTTTGTGGATGATTTAAAATCATATAGTTCAGCAGATAACGATGTGAAACCACAGCTACAAATGGTTAAAACTTTCTCATGTAGTACAATAATTAAATTTGGTCTTCATAAATGTACAAAAGCAACAGTTATTAAGGGAAACTGCAGCACTAAGAAAATATCAATATAAAGAAACTTAAGCAATAGGGAGTGTATACATATTTGGGAATAGATGAAGGGCTGGCAATTAAATATGGACCAGTGAGACGAAAACCTGAGTAAGGAATACTTCAGAAGATAAAAATAATATTGACATCTAGGAATAAAGTATAAGACAAGAAAAAAAATTGGAAAGTCTATGCTGTATTAGATGTGTCATAGATATATACTATGCTGTAGTAAATGTATCATAGGTATACACTATGCTGTATTAGATGTATCATAGGTATACAGTACGCAGTATTAAATGTATCATAGGTATACACTACGCTGTGTTAGATGTATCATAGGTATAGACTACGCTGTTTTAGATGTATCATAGGTATACAGTACGCAGTATTAAATGTATCATAGGTATACACTAGGCTGTATTAGATGCATCATAGGTATACACTATGCTGTATTAGATGTATCATAGGTATACACTAGGCTGTATTAGATGCATCATAGGTATACACTAGGCTGTATTAGATGCATCATAGGTTCATAGGTCATAGTTTAGTACTAAGCTAACCGCCCTTGCGAGCCATTTTAAGCCTAGCCAATTATCCCTTGTGAGACTCAAACCCTGCACCTTGTGTTTGTAATGCAAACACCTTAGCCATTAAGCCACCCTCCCAACCTATATACACTATGCTGTATTAGATGTATCATAGGTATACACTAGGCTGTATTAGATGCATCATAGGTATACACTATGCTGTATTAAATGTATCATAGGTATACACTATGCTGTATTAGATGTCTCATAGGTATACAAAATGCTGTATTAGATGTATCAAAGGTATACAGTGCGCAGTATTAAATGTATCATAGGTATACACTACGCTGTATTAGATGTATCATAGGTATACACTATGCTGTATTAAATGTATCATAGGTATATACAATGTTGTATTAGATGTATCATAGGTATACACTTGCTGTATTAGATGTATCATAGGTATACACTTGCTGTATTAGATGTATCATAGGAATACACTATGCTGTATTAGATGTATCATAGGTATATGCTGCGCTGTATTAAATGTATCATAGGTATACGCTACGCTGTATTAAATGTATCATAGGTATACACTATGCTGTATTAGATGTATCATAGGTACACACTATGCTGTATTAGATGTATCATATTATATGTATCATAAATATAAACTATGCTGTATTAGATGTATCATAGGTATACACTATGGTGTATGAGATGTATCATAGGTATACACTACGCTGTATTAGATATATCATAGGTATACACTACGCTGTATTAAATGTATCATAAGTATATACTACGCTGTATTAAATGCATCATAGGTATTCACTACTCTGTATTAGATGTATCATAGGTATACAGTATGCTGTATTAAATGTATCATAGGTATACACTACGCTGTATTAGATGTATCATAGGTATACGCTACGCTGTATTAGATGTATTGTAGGTATACAGTATGCTGAATTAGATGTATCATAGGTATACACTATGCTGTATTAGATGTATCATAGGTATACACTAATACACTATGCTCTATTAGATGTATCATAGGTATACACTATGCTGTATTGAATGTATCATAGGTATACACTATGCTGTATGAGATGTATCATAGGTATATGCTATGCTGTATTAAATGTATCATAGGTATACACTACTCTGTATTAAATGTATCATAGTTATACACTATGCTGTATTAGATGTATCATAGGTACACACTATGCTGTATTAGATGTATCATATTATATGTATCATAAGTATAAACTATGCTGTATTAGATGTATCATAGGTATACACTATGCTGTATTAGATGTATCATAGGTATACACTATGGTGTATTAGATGTATCATAGGGATACACTATGGTGTATTAGATGTATCATAGGTATACACTATGCTGTATTAAATGCATAATAGGTATACACTATGCTGCATCAGATGTATCATAGGTATACACTATGCTGTATTAGATGTATCAGGTATACACTACGCTGTATTAGATGTATCATAGGTATATACTATGCTGTATTAGATGTATCATAGGTATACAGTATGCTGTATTAGATGTATAATAGGTATACACTACACTGTATTAGATGTATCATAGGTATACACTATGCTGTATTAGATGTATCATAGGTATATACTACGCTGTATTAGATGTTTCATAGGTATACACTAAGCTGTATTAGGTGTATCATAGGTATACACTACGCTGTATTAGATGTATCATAGGTATATACTATGCTGTATTAGATGTATCATAGGTATACAGTATGCTGTATTAGATGTATAATAGGTATACACTACACTGTATTAGATGTATCATAGGTATACACTATGCTGTATTAGATGTATCATAGGTATATACTACGCTGTATTAGATGTTTCATAGGTATACACTAAGCTGTATTAGGTGTATCATAGGTATACACTACGCTGTATTAGATGTATCATAGGTATATACTATGCTGTATTAGATGTATCATAGGTATACAGTATGCTGTATTAGATGTATAATAGGTATACACTACGCTGTATTAGATGTATCACTGGTATACACTATGCTGTATTAGATGTATCATAGGTATATACTATGCTGTATTAGATGCATCATAGGTATACACTAGGCTAATGGCCACTATGGCTTTCATAAGCCTTACAGTGCAACTTAAATGTGTCCATCGAGTTACTGTATTTTAGATATTTATATAAGGGCTGTATGTTAGTTAGGACATGATTTACAGCCTTCATCTGTCCATCAGAGACATGGGCACCAGACCAGGAGTGAATTTCCAATTTCCCATCCTCTAGTCCAAGTTATGCTTGAATAGAGTTAGGGAGGAACTCTTTTTCACATGAATGGGGAGCCTATTCCAGAGAATGGGAATTATCTGAGGTACATATCTGTCTCTCCAATATGTCCTATTTATGTCACAAGCAAAAATTAGTTCCTTAGATCTAGTAATTCTGATGCTGTTTGTTTTGTGGATATGTAAAAGGTATATCATAGGTTCATAGGTGTGTACTAGGCTAATGGTCCTGGAGCCTTTACAAGCCTAGCTGATAGAAGTGCCCTGGCATCATTTCGCCTGACAGTAGTTCTCAGTGCCTCTATCAAGTACAGCCACTGGAGTGATCTCTTGGGGGGACCTTTCTATTTCCCATCCACTCATCAAGATTTTTCTTGAAGAGGGCCAGTGAGGTGCTCTGCTTGTCATGTATGGAAAGTCTATTCCAGAGTATGGGCAGTCTCTGGGTTATGAACCTGTCCCTCCACCATGTCCTGTTGATTGTGGTAATGATGTTGAGGTCTGTGGAGCATGTGGTGTGGAGGGATTGGTATTTCTTTACATGTAGCATTTCTAACTGAGCTGAGTCAGGCATGGCTTTTTAAGTCAAGCAGTGATCGCCTCTAAGTAGATGATATGACTCAGAGAATAGCTGGAGTTTTTTGAGTCTGTCCATATAGGACATGTGTTTAAGGCCTAGGATCCACTTCGTGAGGTACTTTTGTGGCCTTTCCAGCTGTTGCATGTGTCTAGGGAGGTACACGCCAAATGGGGCATTATACTCGATGATTGGTCTAATTAGGGAAGAGTAGAGATAGATGACGACCTCCTTCTTCCTGGATGCAAAACCCTTGGTAATGAGATGTGCTACATAGAAGGACTTTCTGACCACAATGGCAATGTGGTGGTTGAAGGAGAGGTTGCTGTCAATCTGTGTCCCCAGATCTCTTATAACGCCTTCAGTGTTCATTGGGCTTCCACTGATGTGGTAAATAGTGGTAACTGAGTTTTTCCCAAAAGGGATGACGATGCATTTTTTGGCATTAAGCTTAAGGCCATGGTTTTGACACCAGTCATTGGTGTCAGTGAGGCCTTTCTGTAGGATGTCTACATCACTTGGTGAGTTAATAATGGCTCCCAGCATGCAGTCATCTGCGAATTTGGTCAGCCAGAGTCCCTCTGTGTTGGCCTGGACCTCTGAGAAGTAGATGCCAAACTGGAGAGGACCCAGGACTGATCCCTGTGTGACTCCACTTGTGACTGGTCAGCAGTCTGACTTGGAGTCCGCTTTCACACTATGGGTTCTGTCTGTGAACCAATTTGCAACCCACCTAGTGGTATAAGGGCTGATGCTTAGTTTAGTGAGTTTATCAATAATTCCTGAGTGGGGAGTGGTATCAAAGGCCTTGGCCAGATCGAGGTAGGCTGTAGTTTGCCTTGCCCTCATCTACATCTCTGGTGACTGATTCCATGAAGTCAACCAGGTTGAGCAGGCATGATCTACATTTCACAAAACCAAATTGTGTGGGATCTAGAGTTTGGAGGTTCCCTGTATCCTTGTTAATTAGGTCCATGATGATGCGTTCCATAGCCTTACATATAAGACTCGTCAGGCTATTGGGGCGATAATTCCCAGAATCTGTAGTTACTCCTCCTTTATGGAGTGCGATGATTGTAGCAGTGTGCCATTCGGTAGGGACAAAGCCAGAGGTGAGGCTGTGATTGTACAGGGCACACAGATGTGGTGCCAGTTCACTTTGTAGTTCATGTAGAACACATCCAGGGATATTGTTGGGTCCCATGGAAGCTGTATTCTTGGCCTTGGACAATGCAGCTTTAACCTGTGCTGCAGTAATGCAGGGTGCCTGACATTCCTCTAGTATTATGATTGGTCCTTTGGGGTGGCAGAGAGGGGTAAAGTTGGCACTGAATCTGTTGGCCAGTATGTTGGAAATACCTGTTGGCTCAGTATAGGAGGTACCCTTGTGCAGTAACTCAGAGCAAATCTGGGTATTGCCGCAAAGATTCTTGATATAATTATAGAAGGCATTCTGGTTGTTTTTAGTGTCTGCCACAATTCTGCCTTCATAGCTGGCTTTATTGATTTTGATGAAGGATCTGAACTTTTTGTTGAGGCTAATACAGTTTTTTTTCCAGTCTTGGGACTTTACCTTTTCCTGCAGCAGTTTCTTTCTTTCTTCTGTGGTAGAGTTTATTAATGGCAGGGGACCACCAGATTGGTTTTCTTTTTTTGGAGGAGAGCGTCTTGGTTCTGTTGGGTATGGCTAGTTGCATGCATTTATATACGTGTTCGTACAGTGCATTGGTGTATGATTCGGCAGCCATGCAGCTATTTTCCATTGACATGGGTGCCGTGAAGTTAGCCATCTGTGGTTTTAGGAGCTCAGAGTCAGCTTTGGAGAAGTTTTTCATGGTGTTACCTTTGTGGGGAGTGTGTGTGAGAAGTGGATTTCCATGATGATTAGTTTGTGGTCGTATCTAACTAGGGATTAATTGACTATTGGTATAGAACAACGGTTGCCCATGTTACTGATAATCAGCTCAAGGATGTTGCTTCCTCTAGTGGGGGTAAGAATGAGCTGGTCCAGGGCATTGGAATTGATGACTTCCACGAAACGTTGGGCCAATGTATTGGTGCATGAGTAGTTTTCCCAGTTGATGGAGGGGTAGTTGAAGTCACCTAGTATGACAATGTTGGGTTGGGCCATAATAGTTTACGAGGTGCTTAGGAACATGGAGTGAGAGTCTTAGGACATGGTTAGGGACCTATAGCAGGCTACGACCTGACTCGCCATCTTACCTGAAGTATCTCAGATGCGTTATGCTGGGATACTAGTCTGAAGGTGTGCATATCCTTTATGAATATGGAGACACCACCACCTTTGGAGCTTCGGTCCATGTTCTTGAGCCAAAAGGTGTGGAATGAGTTATAGCCTGATGGTGCAGGGGTGCTTTCTGTTGCTTTAAACCAGGTCTCCATTACAGCCCAAATGCTGATGTTCTTTATTTTGAGGTGTGCTTTGAGCAAGTGCATCTTGAGATTTAGACTTCTAGCATTGAGCAGAATGACCCTCAGATTGCATTTATTTATAGATGTTACAGTGGTAATTTGGTCTTTGGAATATCGCCTAAAAAGGCACTATAGGGATGGCAAGAGCCATAGCCAGTATCCGGAAACCCAGATGTGACAGATGCAGGCCATCTCTGGCAAAGCATTGAGGTCTGTCAATCATGTCTTCCCAAGCAGACAGATACTGGATCCCCTTAGAATGACACCAGAAACTTAGCCAATTGTTGAAGTCAGTAATTTTCTGCTTGTACTACGGTATCATTCTGGGCGACGATAGGATGCTGCTCAGAGCTAGGGTCATACCTGCCTGGGCTACATAATCCAAGAGCTCCTCCATGTCTCTTTTCATTTAGTCCAGAGAAATGCGTCTCAGGTCATTCACACTCCTCACGTGGACAGTGACAGAGTCATACTTGTACGTGTTGTGGAGTGACCTGAGTGCGTGTGTTATTTGTCAGATTCTGGGACCTGACAGACCACTGACTGTTACCTTCGCCTTATTCAAACTAGTGAGTGGAACATCAGTGTTCCTCACTATTGAGTCACCTATGATTAGTGTATTGGCAAGCTGTTTTGCCTTAGGGGCTTAGGTCACTGTATAGGTGAGCTATGTGCCTTGTGGTTTGTGCTGTGTTGTGGTGGTCAAGTGCATTTCTGCCTTGGAGGTCTCTGCTGTTTGGGTAGAATTATATTGAGAGCCTCCGCAAAGGTGGGTGTGTGATTTGTGTTTTTATGTGAGAGCTGTGACGGTGGGTGTTCTGGTGGGCTATGTGTCACATGTGGTGTGGTGTAGATGTTGACCAGCTATTCCGGTCGTGGCTTGAGAGTGCATGGCACTCCCACATGGCATCAGAGTGGGATCTAAGGATTTGTTATATGCCAGACAGCTATCACCTCTCAGTAGTTTGAAGGAGATCGAGTATAGAGATAGGGCTTTGAGGCGATCGACACAGGACATTGTGTTTATAGCCTGTATTCTTTTTGTAAGGAATCTTTGTGGATATTTTAGTTGCTGCATGTGTCTGGTCAGGTAGATACCAAAGGGAACACTATACTCAATGACAGGTCTGATGATGGCTGAATAAAGTGGCGCTATGACTTCCCTGGACCTAGTTACCATGCCCATACTTACAAGTTGAGTGACACAGAATGATTTCCTTACTACTTTGGACACATGTTCGAAAGCCAGGTTGCTGTCTAATTGTGTTCCTAATTTTCAGGCTACCGGCTTAACTCTTAGTGGTGTTTTATCAATGACTTAGTTTCCTGGGGTGTCCAAATTCCTAAAAGGTATTATTATGTATTTCTTTACATTGAGTTTTAAGCTATGGCTTTGACAACAGTCATTTATCTGTGTTAGACCCTCTTGTAAGATGTTTGTCTCTGGGGGGATTTCTGTGACTGCTCCTAGTTTGCGATCATCTATTAAATGGGTCAGCTAAAGGCCTTTGCTGTTGGCCTTGACTTATTAGAAGTAGATGCCAAAGAGGAACAAGCCTAGCACAGAATCCTGAGGGTCTCTGCTGGTGATTGGCCTCTTTGTGGAGGTGGTCTCACCAGTCCTAACTTCCTGGGCCCTGTCTGTGAGCCAGGTGGTTATTCAGCATGTTATATAGGGGTTTATGCCTAATTCCATAAGCTTGTTAACAATGCCTAAGTTGGGTATTGTATTAAATGCCTTAGCCAGGGCAAGGTAGGTAGTATGATCCATTGTATCCTTATCCACTGCCTTGTTGTTGTTGTTGTTGTTGTGTCTTTCGGCTTTTCCTGGTTAGGGGTCGCCACAGTGGAGCTCCGGTCCGCTAATGATTGGTAGTTGATTTTTACGTGCCGAGTTACCAGCCCTGATGCACAACCTTCAACGAAGGTACGCCCATTCATGCATGTCTCCACGCAGAAGACGCTCTTGCAGAGAATCGAACCAGACAGCGTCTTACTATGAGGCGACAATGCTACCGCAGCACCACCACCGCGTTGACCTTCTCAAATAAGTCCTCTAGCTTTAGTAGGCATGACTTTCCACTGACAAAATCAAACTGGGTTGAATCTTGTGTCTGAATTACCTAAACCTTTATTGATAATTTCCACGATAACTAATTCCATGGCTTTGTGACTAAGACTCGTCAGACTTGTGGGTCTGTAGTTTTTGGGATCTGCTGATGGTCTGCCCTTATGAAGAGGGATGATTCTTGCAGTCTTCCATTCTTGTGGTGCAAAACCTCTTCTGAGACTATAATTAAGTAGTGATTCCAGTGGCCTTGATAGGTCATACTTTAGGCTATTCAGGACACGTCATGGCATATTATCAGGGCCCACTAAGGCTGCATTCTTGACCTTAGTGAGTGCAGCCATTACTTATTCCCTGTTATAGTTGTAAGGGTAATGTTTGAAAGTATTTCTTGGTAGGGTGGCTGGGGGGAGTGGGGGTAAAGTTGGCACTGAATTTGTCAGCCAGTAGATTCACTATAATGCCTGGCTCAGTGAACATGGCACCATTAACCATTAGTTATGTACCCTGGCTCAGTGAACGTGGCACCTTTAACCATCAGTTATGTACCCTGGCTCAGTGAACGTAGTACCTTTAACTATCAGTTATGTACCCTGGTTCAGTGAACGTAGCACCTTTAACCATCAGTTATGTACCCTGGCTCAGTGAACATGGCACCATTAACCATCAGTTATGTACCCTGGCTCAGTGAACGTGGCACCTTTAACCATCAGTTATGTGCCCTGGCTCAGTGAACGTAGTACCTTTAACTATCAGTTATGTACCCTGGCTCAGTGAACGTGGCACCTTTAACCATCAGTTATGTACCCTGGTTCAGTGAACGTGACACCTTTAACCATCAGTTATGTACCCTGGCTCAGTGAATGTGGCACCTTTAACTATCAGTTATGTACCCTGGCTCAGTGAACAGGGCACCTTTGACCATCAGTTATGCACCCTGGCTCAGTGAACGTGGCACCTTTAGCCATCAGTTATGTACTTCCTTTGAGGTTTTTGACATAGTTGAAGAAGGCTTTATGATTGTCTATTTTCTTGGAGACTATCTTGACCTTGGAATTGGTTTATTGAATTAAATTAAACCCTATAAGTTGCCTGTTTTATTGATGAGAGAGTTCAGATCTTTATGAGAGTTACAATTCCTGATTTTAGTCAGGAAGTATTTTCCTTTTGCTGTATAACTGTTTAATTTAGGATTCCACAAGGGTGGTTTGTTTTTAGAGTTGGTATTGGAGTTACTTTTGGTAGGTACAGCAGCCTTTATGCAGCCATTGACAAGGTTGTACACAGTTTTTATGAACAATTCTGCATAGGTTGTTGTATTCTCTGGGTTTGGAAGGGCATTGACTTTTGACAAACTATCACTTACAAAAGGTAGCTCGCTATGGAAAATTTCCTAACTGTTAAAGAGTTTATTGGAGTTACTAAACTGAAGGATACAGCTTTGTGATCAGACCTTACAAGGGAGGGCATGACACTCAGGGGAGGGGGGGGGTGTAGTTTTCTCCCATATTTGTGAGTCTCAGGTCCAATGTGTTTGAACATCTAGTTAACATATGCACTCTCTGGTCAATAGTGTTTGTATTTACAAAGTTCAGGAATCTGTGTACCTCCAAAGCTGAGCCTGTATAGGATTTCCAGTCTATAGATGGGTAGTTAAAGTACCCATGAGTATGGTGTTTGGCTGAATGGTGAGTGTCTCCGGTAGTTTTAAGTATGAGCTGTGCGTTTTGTGGGACATGTTGGGTGACCTACAGCTGGCTATGATAAGGTATGGGATTTTGTTTGTGGTAATTTGCACTTGGAGAAGCTTGAGCATGTCATCCTGTTTAACTAACCTAGATGTGTGCTTGTTATTTATATAGATTGAGACACCCCCACCTTTAGTCCCTGTTTGTGCAGTTGCTGGCCTAAATGTGTGGAAGGCACTGAAACCTTGTACTGTTGTGGTACTTTCTGCAGCTTTAAACCACAACTTGGTAACTGCACAGATGTCCACATTCTCCTCTTTACCCCCACCACTCGTACCTCCCCATTACATTTCACCATCCTGTCTAACAACAATACTGTTATCTCTCCAGACTCAACAACTAAACTGCTAGGCATAACCATTGATAACAATCTCTTTTTTGATCAACACATCAACAACACCATCAAATCTGTAAACAGAAAGATAGGATCCTTATACCGGATCAAACCATTTCTCACCCCTTCTGCTAGAGCTACTATCGCCCACTCCCATCTTATATCCACTCTCTTCTATGCCTCTCCTATCTTTACTAACCTCAAGAAATCTAACCTAAACAAACTAGCAACTTGTTATAATAACATTGCCCGCTTCGCCACTGGCAACCCCTTCAGAACCCATCACTGCCTTAATTTGAAACATCTGGGCTGGCTAGAATTACAAAACTGTCTTACACTCACACAACTTATTATTGCCCACAAAATTTTGTACCAACCTGATAACACCCCTATTCTATCACAGCTTTTACCCCCTTATAACAATCTTACCTCCCTTTGTTCCTCTTCTAAACTCTTGACCAAACCCATAAAAGCTCACAACCTAGCTGGTGACTCTTTATTCACTAATACCGTAGGCCGAATATGGAATTTACTACCCAGGGATATAACTCAAATCTCATCCCTACCCATCTTCAAACAACAAATCAAACTTTACTTCCAAAATCACTGGCTTTGCTCATGTAGTACACCTGACTAACTTTTCTTGCCCCCCTTCTGACCTTTAACCCTACCTGGTGCCTACTACCTTCCTTTTCCTCTTCCATTCCCTCAAAGTCACTCTTTGCTCTGACCCATTTCTCTAATTCTCTCCCATATCCTCTTGCTTGTCATTCTTTTCTCTCATTTATTGACTTCTATCTCTTCCCTCTCTTCTTATGTTACTTTTCTTTTCCACCTTTTTCTTCACCCTCTTGCATATTTTTTTCTTATTATAGTAGTAGCCTTATGGCATAGCCTGTTTGAAATTAGTAAAATGCCTGGATACTGTCCTATCTCTAGTTAGGACTTCTAATATAATGTGCCTTAATTTTTGTTATTTTAAATTTTATCTCAAAGTTTGTATTACCAATTTAATATGTTTTATTACTAATTGTCTTATTTTTCCTTTGTGCTTATCATTAATATGTATCATTATGTTCTATGTGGAGCTTTTCTCCCCGGGCCTCTACTGAAAATGGAAATATATCCAGCTAGACTAGCCCGGTCAACAAATGTAAAATAAAATAAATAAAATAAATAAATAGTGTGAAGGGAATTGACCTTCTTGTTTAAGCTCCTGGCATTGAGCAGTAACACCGTGAGGTTTCATTGGGTTGGTTTTGCTATGTCAGAAGGTCAGTTTGGAATTCCCTAAAAAGGCTCAATGGAGAAGGATGAAGTTTTAGCTAATATCTGGAAGCCTAGAGAGGACAGGTGCTGACCATTCTTGGCATAGAAATGTGGTTTGTTAATCGCACTCATGCTGACAAATATTGTATTCCCTAGAATGATACCAAAAATTAAATCAGTTATTAAAGTCATTCATCTTGTGTTTATATTTTGGCATCATCCTTGGTGTAGGTAGAATGCTGCTCAATGTTAGACACATACCAGCCTGAGACATATAGTCTGAAAGAGATGTATATAGTTTAGGGAGGTACATCTCCAGTCATTTATACCTACATGTATTATGACTGAATCGTACTGCTACCTGTGGCATAGTGACTTGAGTGTGTGCATAACTTAGTTTACCCTGGCTCTAGACAGGCAACTAATGTTTTTTATCTCTTTGTTCAGCCTGTTGAGTGGGGCATTAGTGTGTCATACAATGGAGTCCCCTATGACTTGAGTCCTGGATAGTGTATTGGCTTGGCTTTTGGACTTTGTATTTGGGTCCCACTGAATGTGGCTATATGTGAGGTGTTTGGTGTTGCTTTTGATTAGTGCTTTGTGTTTCCTGAGGATAAACTTCGCAGTTAGAAATTTTAGGATGTCTTTCAGTTCTGGGCAGATTGCATTTAAGTTCCTCAGCATAATTTGGTGTATCTGTGTGGTGCATATTATGTGTGATGGGTGTAGTGTCTGTGAATTTGAAATTTTTGTTTATATTATGTGTGGCTATATGCAAGAGTTGTTCCTTCAGTGATATTATGTATGTACATCTCCCACATACTGTATCTATTTTTTTAAAGATTCAAAGATTCTGAGAAACTTTATTGTCATTTAGGAAACACAAGTGCTACCTTAGCAAAATTTTGAGTGTCAACTCTTTTACAGGAGAAAACAAACACAAAAAGAGAAGACGTGATACCAATTAAAGGAAAAAAAAACAATAACTATATTACAAAAAGTAAAAGTCTAGGTAGCTGATGCACATGCTTGTAAACTATTTATATACACTGGACAACACTGAATACTAGATGATTCACACATGAAAAAAAGAGAAGTCACTATACACAGAGATGAGCTAGGGTGATACTGCACATAAGGAAGTGAATGGAATTGCACTTGAATGAGAGCATTTTAATTTTACTATGCAGTAAATAGAATTAGTGTATGGAAAAAAAACGAATGAGCGTAACAGTCTGTTGTAGTTTTGATACATCCAGATTTATGTCTGCATTAATGAGTGTTATTGCAGTTGGATAAAAACTGTTCATGAATGCGGAGGTCCTGCAGCAGATATTTCGTAACCACCTACGAGAAGCAAGTTTAGTGAAGCAACCATATGCTGGATAAGAGGTCTCTCTTAGTATTTTGTGGGACCTCTGTTTACATCGCCTTTCAAAGAGTGGCTGTAATGTAGGAAGGCTAGTTCCCATGATCCTTTCTGCTCCTTCTTGTTATTCTTTGCAGCTTCTTCCTTTCGGCCATTGTGCTGTTACCGAACAATGCAGTGCAGTTGCTGGTTATAATGCTCTCAATGGCTCCTCTGTAGAAGTTATTTAGAGCATTCGTAGAAAGCTTTGCTTTTTTAAGCCTTCTTATGAAGTGTAGTCACTGGTGGGCATTTTTAATTAGCTGGCCTGTGTTTGTACTCCAAGAAAGATCCTGTGGTATATGTACCCCCCAGAAACTTTGTAGTCCGGACTCTCCCCCACTTCTTCAATGTTGACCTTGAGGGACAGGTGCATGGCAAAGATTTTTCTGAAGTCAGTAATAATTTCTTTTGTTTTATTGACATTCAGGTCCAAATTGTTGTTATTGCACCATTCAGTCAGGGAGGTGACCTCATTCCTGTACCCACTCTCATCATCACCACCTATGAGTCCCACCACTGTGATGTCATCTGCATTGACCTCATTCCTGTACCCACTCTCATCATCACCACCTATGAGTCCCACCACTGTGATGTCATCTGCATTGACCTCATTCCTGTACCCACTCTCATCATCACCACCTATGAGTCCCACCACTGTGATGTCATCTGCATTGACCTCATTCCTGTACCCACTCTCATCATCACCACCTATGAGTCCCACCACTGTGGTATCATCTGCGAATTTCATGATGTGGTTGTTGCTAGCTTTCGCAGGCAGTCATGGGTAAGGATTGTGAACAGTAGAGGACTCAGCACACAGCCATGGGGTACACTGGTGTTGATTGTAATGCCCCCTGAAGTGTTGTTGCCAGCACAGGTCTTTTGTGGTCTTCCAGTCAGGAAATCGAGGAACCAGTTGCACAGCCCTTTATTTATGTCAAGGTTGATTAGCTTTTCAATAAGTTGCATTGGAATCGAAGTATTGAATACTGACCTGAAATCTATGAACAGCCTGGCGTAGTTGTTCTTCTCTTCAAGATGCTCCAATGTGAGGTAAATTGCCACCAAAATGGCATCAGTAGTTGATCTGTTTGCCTGTTAGGCAAACTGCAGCGGGTCAAAGGATCGGGGTAGTACTGTAGTCAATGCCTTTTAACCAGTCTTTTGAAGTATTTCATTACATTTTATGTAAGGGCCACTGGCCTGTAATCATTTAGGCAGGTGGGGTTGGCTTTTTGGGCAGAGGGATTATGTGGTAACTTTAAAGCATGCTGGTACTTTTTCCTGGACAAGTGAGGTATTGAAGATGTCCATCAGGACTGTGCTGAGTTGGTCAGCACAAACTTTCAATACTTTCCCCAGGATGTTATCAGGGCCAGCAGCCTTCCTGGGGTTCACATTCCTCACTTGGTTCCTTACATCCACAGCACTGAAGTTCAGTACTGCCTCCTTTTGGTAATTGAGAAGCTTTACAGCCTTCAGGTTGTTTTTCCTCTCTTTAAACCTGCCATAAAAATCTGTTTAGTGACTGAGTTAGAGGGTGCAGTTTTGTTGGAAGTTTTTTATAAAATTGGTTTTCTAGATGTTTGCACCTATAGAGGGCACTTCTAACCAGTGCCGCACAATGAGCATCTCCATGCAAAAGCAACAGTTTACACAGGAGCTGAAATGCAGTAAAGTAACTACTGAGCCCTCTGGTGGCCAGTAAAATGGCTGCACTTAGAATCCTACTATGTGTTTCCCAACTCAGCTAGACCAGGCAAACACCTACTGCCACTAGATGTGTAATCACAGTCATAATGATGTAAAAACACACTAAAAGATTGCCACAAGTATAATGCTATCACAAACAGACTTCACTAGCTAGATAGCCCTTTCAGAAGGCAGTTTCAAAGCAAACAATCCAACAGCAACAACCATGTGAGGATATGCCCTTTTTCATGTAAAATAACAGTTCAATTGTACAAATAATTTAACAAAAGAGTTGCAATTTGCTTAAGTCAGTGAAAGAAGTGCAATTTCTGTTAGTATTTGTTTACTTCATAGGTTCATAGGTTCATAGGTTCATACTAGGCTATCTGCCCGAGGGCATTTACAAGCCTAGCCCTTCGTTTTGTGGCTTACGCCACCCCTTTAGTATGGGGAACTATACCCATTATTTTGCTGTGCCTCTGTCGAGCAGTGACACTGAGGTAATCCCTGGGGTATATCTGCGATCTCCCATCCATTGGTCAAGATTTCTCTTGAACAAGGCCAGCTAGGTGCTCTGCCTCACATGTACCGGGATTTTGTTCCACAGCATAGGGAGTCTTTGGGTGATGAATCTATCCCTCCAGCACGTCCTATTAATAGCCGTGTCAAGGTTTAAGTCTCCCGCCCTTGTGGCTCTGATGGATCTAGATTTTTTGAGGTGAAGCATATTCATCAAATCTGGGTTTGACATGGCCTTGTATGTTAGGCAAAGGTAACCTCTGAGCAAGCGGGACGCTCCTGAATAGAGCTGGAGTTCTTTCAGTCGGGCAGCATAGGACAGATTTTTGAGACCCTTTATCCTTTTGGTGAGGAACTTTGTGGCCTCTCCAGCTGCTGCAAGTGTCGGGTCAGATACATTCGAATGGGGCATTGTACTCAATCATTGGTCTGATGAGTGATGAGTAAAGGGAGACTATGACCTCCCTTGATCTAGATGAGAATCCCTTCATGATAAGGTGGGCAATGTAGAAGGTCTTCCTAACTACTTTAGCTACATGGGTGTCGAATGACAGACTACTATCAACCTGGGTCCCCAGGTCCCTGATAACTTCTTCTGTGCTCAGTGGATTGCCACCTATTTGGTAGCTAGGGGTAACCTTGTTTTTCCCGAAGGGTATGACTATGCATTTTTGGCATTTAACTTTAGGCGTGGCTCTGGCACCAGTTATCCGTTTCTGTGAGACCCTTCTGAAGGATATCTGTGTCAGATGTGTTTTCTACTATGGCGCCCAGTTTGCAGTCATCTGCAAACTTTGTCAGCCATAACCCTCCTGTGTTTGCTTGTACTGGAAAAGTAGATGCCAAACAAGAGTGGGCCCAGGACTGAGCCCTGTGGGACACCACTTGTGACAGGCTTTGAGTCTGACATGGCGCCAGCAGCTCTGACCCTGTGGGTTCTGTCACTCAGCCAGTTTGCAACCCATCTTGTGATGTATGGGTTGACATTTAAGCTGATGAGTTTTTCAATGATACCTGAATGGGGTATTGTATCGAAGGCCTTAGCCAGATCGAGGTAGGCTGTATGGACTGCCTTTCCCTCATCAATGGCTTTGGTGACTGTTTTGAAAAAGTCAACCAAGTTTAAAAGGCATGATCTGCCTTTGACAAAGCCAAACTGGGTTGGATCCAAAGTCTGCAAATTCCCTATGTCTTTATTTATGAGGTCCATTATGATCCTCTCCATGGCTTTGCAGATAAGGCTTGTCAAGCTAATGGGCCGGTAATTTCCAGGGTCAGTGGAGGCACCGCCTTTGTGAAGTGGTACCAC
The DNA here is from genome assembly GCF_019279795.1 of Protopterus annectens. Classification (NCBI taxonomy): domain Eukaryota; kingdom Metazoa; phylum Chordata; order Ceratodontiformes; family Protopteridae; genus Protopterus; species Protopterus annectens. The sequence continues at coordinate 843,786,333 of NC_056750.1, forward strand.
AGTTGCAGTGCGCCACTCCCTGGGTACGTATCCAGAGGTAAGACTTTGATTAAACAGCTGTCTTTGCTGTACTGTGTGCCAAGCTTGTTTAATAGAACCTGTTCCCATTAACAGGTTTAACATGCCATGAGGCTTTGTAACTTCAGAGTTAGTTATATTAGTTTAGGGGTGAGATGTGGAACCCTTGCGTGTGGGTTTCGGGTGGTTTCTAATGGGAGCACTTTTGCCTAATGCACTGTTCAAACTGTAGCCTGAAAAAAAGACAGCTCATTTAGATGATACATTTATTTATTTTATTTTTATTTATTTCCAGTTTGATTACCGGGGAAGTCCACTGGGCCAGAACGTACCCATTTTCAGTGGAGGCCCGGGGAGAAAAGCTCCAAAAGCAAAGCAAATACAATCTAAGTTACATAGTGTAAAAGATAGTAATAAAATATATACATTTGGAATAACATTACATTGAATACAGTTAGTACAAAAGCAAATACACGCAGTATACTTCAAAAAAACATCATTCAGGAAGGTAGATACAATAGATTTAGAAGTTTCCTTCAAGTAGCAGGTTTGACTGTATGAGAAGAAGGTCTAAGGTTACATGCTATTTACAATATTTACATATGAGGAGTAGAGAGAGAGAAAGTACATAAACTGAGAGTAGAATATAGTTTGATCAAGCAGTGATCGAGAGAGAAAAAGAGAAGAAAAGAAGATAGTATTAGGGTAGAGTAAAGAGAAAGGATGTAGAGGGTTCAAGGGGAATTTATGTAGATTTATGTAGGATGTAAGCAGGTGCACTTATGTTTAGAGGATAAGTAAGAGAAAAGTTGGATTTTGAAGGCTTCAGTGTTAGATGTTGTTCTAAGAGAAGAAGGAGAGAGTTCCATTTCCTGCCAAGAGAGTAGGAGAGAAGGAGCTGGCCAGCAGGGCGATTGGGTTTGTGGATGGTGATTAAATTTTGGTGTTCAGATCTAAGAGATCTGTTTGGGGTGTATGGCGGAAGGATGTTTGCTAGGGCTGGGCATTTTTCAGGGTAGAATATTAATTTGTGAGCAGTGGTTAGTTGGAGGTAGTCTAGGTAGTTAGGGAGTTCTAGCCAGTTCAGAGTTTGTAGGGAAAGACAATGGTGAGAAGAGGTTTTAGATTTGGTAGCAAATTTAGAGATTTTATTATAGCAGTTTTCGAGTTTAGTGGAGATGGAAGAAGACAGGTTAGTAAGGAGAGGGGCTCCATATAGTAGAGATGGTAGAAGATAGGTAATTGCTAAGGAATGCCTAGCAGAGTTTATACATCTTTTTCCAAATTTTTTTGCAGGAGGGTGAATTAGCCAGATACTTCATCGTTTGCTAGTTGTTTGTTGTTTAATCTGCAGTTGAGAGTTGCTTTTGCTGTGCTTTTACATTAACAGATTTCAGGGTCAGACATCTTGTGGCAGAAGTTATTTACCTGGGCTGTCTGACTTACGAAGCACCAGAGGTAGCTCAAAGTGTGGCTTTTTACTGGCTAGATGGCATAGGAGTCAGTTTACAAACTTTTTTCTCTACTATAAATCATGCAACTTGCAAGGCTCTTTGTTGACTTACAGAGAACACTGTGACACTTTTCCACTGTTTCAAGTGCATCCAGAGCCATCCAAGCTAAGATAAGAATATTTTCTTAATTAATTGCACTTGTTTTATAAAGTGATCATTACTATTTTTTGAGGATTTTTAAAGCATTTATTTAATTTTGTTGCAAATCAGTAATTTCTTTGTTTGTTGGCTTTTCTAGTCCGTGTATCTCCAAATCTGTTTGCAGAAGGGTGAATCAGCCAGGTTTGGTAGTTGTTTAATCTGCCTTGAGAGATGCTTTTGCTATGTTTTTACATTAAAAAATTCCAGGATCAGACATCTTGTGGCAGAAGGTATTTATATGGGATGTCTGACTTAGGAAGCAGTGCAGGATGCTCAGTTTGCAAGCTTTTTTCTCTATGTGGAGCTGCCCACCTGGCTGAGGCAATAAGCAGGGCCCTGTATTGCAATAGCAAATGCCTAGACAGTAAAATCTACCTATAAAGTTAGGATTAGATATGAAACCTGGTAAACAGTTTGGGATTGTGCAGAAATAAGCTTAGCACAGCTAGCTTGTGCATTGGATAGCACTACCATTTCCTAGCATTATGTAACATCCTGCCCTTAACGTCAGGATCTACCCTAAGAGACCCCTGTTAAAACCCAGTTCTAAACAACCAACCCTATTAGAGGGTCAGACAACATGGATATGCAATTTCCAAATGTCTCTGTAGTCACCTTAGTAGATTTGGGCATCCTAAGGCAATGTAGTAGTTGCCTCAAATTCTCAGACAACCAGCTAATCATTAAAGAAAATACAACTTCCTTGGAGGCAAAAATCTTACATACAAATCAGGTTAAAAACCACAAACACTTTAAAACAAGAGAAAAGCAACACGGCAGCTAGGACAGACTCCTCAGTTTATTCTTAGTGCTTTTGTCTTATGCAATGACAAGACTTCATGAGATTAATGGCAAAAGCAAACACCACCCTTAAATACCCTGATGCAAGCACATGACAATAACTACAACCTCACCATTTAAAGAAAAATACACATTATAAAAACAATAATAAATATACATATAATAATCCAAATGGCAAGCATAAATATATATATATATATATATATTTATCTACACTGTGCTTTTAACTTAAAAGAAAACAGCCAATGGATGCAATTTCATTCAACCCAGGCCATCCAACGGCTTATAAACGCAGAATCCAATAGAGTTCCCTCCTCTCAAGATATAACTGCCAAGGGCCAACCGTAGGATTCACCCTCACTTGCTGTATAACTATAAATTTAAAATGATGCCCAGAATATTCCAACATGTGTTTAAATAAAGCATTAGTAATTTTTTTCTCCCTAATTTCATAGGTATGTTCATAAATATGATATTTTAGTTTATGTTCGGTTTTCCGTATATATAAAATGTGGGTCAGCACTGACATAATGCCCCATAAACTACCCCGGGGCTATTCCAGTTAAATCTGCCTTTGATTTTCATTTGATAGCCATTGATGTCAAATAGTTGCCCAGTATTAATATATGGACAAAATTTACAACACCCACACTTAGTCATAAGGCTTGTCTTATTCTGAGGTGCCTAAAAGAAATCTTCCAAATCTCAAAGACCTCTAAAGCCACCTAATGGCAACACTGCTCCTCAGCAATCACTAAAGCACACACCAAAAGCAACACTAAACATCTTACACAAGCCTACACCTAATGGTCCCCCAAGAGCAAAGCCCATAAGGCATGCATGAACTTCACCCACTATTCATGTCATTGGGGACTGCATTGTGTGACACTCAGATGCACACTCACCAGGTTGGACAAGGAGAAGATAACAGTTACCTATCTGGAGCCAGGATCTGCAATATTACATGCACACACACTCAAGTTACTGCACCCCAGGTACCACTATGATTCTATCATAGTCCTTGTGGGTGCAAATGACCTGAGACATACCTCACTGGACTGCATGAAAAGAGATATACTGGATCTGTCAGAATAAGCGTCACAGATAGGTATGTGCCTTACACTGAGCAGCATTGTAGTGTCACTAAGGATGATGCGTCAGTATGCATATGAAATGGCTGATACTGAGCAGTATTGTAGCGTCACTAAGGATGATGCCTCAGTATGCATATGAAATGGCTGATACTGAGCAGCATTTTAGTGTCACTAAGGATGATGCCTCAGTATGCATATGAAACAGCTGATACTGAGCAGCATTGTAGCCTCACTAAGGATGATGCCTCAGTATGCTTATGAAATGGCTGATACTGAGCAGCATTGCAGTGTCACTAAGGATGATGCCTCAGTATGCATATGAAATGGCTGATACTGAGCAGTATTGTAGCATCGCTAAGGATGATGCCTCAGTATGCATATGAAACGGCTGATACTGAGCAGCATTGTAGCCTCACTAAGGATGATGCCTCAGTATGCATATATAATGGCTGATACTGAGCAACATTGTAGCCTCACTAAGGATGATGCCTCAGTATGCTTATGAAATGGCTGATACTGAGCAGCCATGCAGTGTCACTAAGGATGATGCCTCAGTATGCATATGAAATGGCTGATACTGAGCAGTATTGTAGCATCGCTAAGGATGATGCCTCAGTATGCATATGAAATGGCTGATACTGAGCAGCATTGTAGCCTCACTAAGGATGATGCCTCAGTATGCATATGAAATGGCTGATACTGAGCAGCATTGCAGCGTCACTAAGGATGATGCCTCAGTATGCATATGAAATGGCTGATACTGAGCAGTATTGTAACGTCACTAAGGATGATGCCTCAGTATGCATATGAAATGGCTGATACTGAGCAGCATTGTAGCGTCACTAAGGATGATGCCTCAGTATGCATATGAAATGGCTGATACTGAGCAGCATTGTAGCCTCACTAAGGATGATGCCTCAGTATGCTTATGAAATGGCTGATACTGAGCAGCATTGCAGTGTCACTAAGGATGATGCCTCAGTATGCATATGAACTGGCTGATACTGAGCAGCATTGTAGCATCACAAAGGATGATGCCTCAGTATGCATATGAAATGGCTGATACTGAGCAGCATTGTAGCGTCACTAAGGATGATGCCTCAGTATGCATATGAAATGGCTGATACTGAGCAGTATTGCAGCGTCACTAAGGATGATGCCTCAGTATGCATATGAAATGGCTGATACTGAGCAGCATTGATAGCGTCACTAAGGATGATTCCTCAGTATGCATATGAAATGGCTGATACTGAGCAGCATTGTAGCGTCACTAAGGATGATGCCTCAGTATGCATATGAAATGGCTGATACTGAGCAGCATTGTAGCGTCACTAAGGATGATGCCTCAGTATGCATATGAAATGGCTGATACTGTACAGCATTGTAGCATCACTAAGGATGATGCCTCAGTATGCATATGAAATGGCTGATACTGAGCAGCATTGCAGAGTCACTAAGGATGATGCCTCAGTGGGTCTATATTATAACATGGAAGTCTAATAACTTTGAATGTTATTATATCGAACCCAGTAGAGCGAACACTGGAAATAGCAAAGCTGCAGAACACCAAATACTTTCCTAGGGAAAGTATTCAATGGGCCATTTCTGCAGCTTCACTATTTCCTCAACTGTGGAGCGAAGGTTACAGACCGAGTTAAGGTAAGTGTGCGAACGAAGGTGAGTGTGTGACTGGGCATGGGTTAGGTTAGTTAGGGTTAGGGTGCGGGTCAGGTAAGTGTGTGATTGTGTGGACGTGAGGGTTAGGGTGGGGTAGGTGAGTTAGGGTTAGGGATCGGGTAGGGTGAGTGTGCAATAGTTAGGGACCTTAGGGTTAGGGTTTATTTAAGGTAAGTGGATAGCTAGTGGTGTATGTCTGATTTAGTGTAGGGTGGCTACCAACCACAGGTTTTTCAGGGGCCCAGTCCAAAGAACAGGAACTGGAGAGCTTAGCATCTCCACTAGTGCCTTCTGGTCACCATGTTAATGTTAATGACTCCTGCGTTAATGTAAGCACCGCAACACCAGTGGACTCTGTTCGAAAAGCAGGTACCTATACAGTGCTTTTTAACCACCAAAAAGACTTTTCATTACACAATTATTCTACTTTATGTATAAATGAAACTACAGCTGACTTATTGTCTAAAGGAATGTCTTTTGTACCTGGTAAGAGATGTAATGTTGTAGACATTATGTTAAGTCTGAAACTTTATCTAAGAAAGTTGAATTTGACCTTACTACATGGTACTACCTCCCAAACTAATGTCAGTGAACGCAGCATTTTTAAGATCAGTTCTACCTACAACCCCCCTTTGCACCCGAAACTAGCAATGTATGAAAACGTTTGTGAACTAGATCTGTATAATTTAAATAAGAACAAATACAGGCCAGCTCAAACACTTCACAATATGAGCCAAAGTGAACATGATTGTTTATTGGAACTGCAAGAACATGACGTCAGGGTTATGAAACCTGACAAAGGGGGAGGGGTTATAATCATGGACTTTTCCACATACAGTGACAAAATGTTGGTTATGTTAGACACAGGAAATTACACGGAAGTGTCCCTTAATGAATTAAATGCAGCATATAGGAAAATCTACAGCCAACTCACTGACATATTTCTAGAAAGGAGAATCGACCTTTCCTTACATAACTATCTTAACATCATTACGCCAAGGATACCAGTGTTCTTTGGTATTCCCAAGATCCACAAGAACCTATCAGATCCACCTATGAGGCCCTTAGTGGATGGAAGACACTCCATTACCACTGCTTGCGCCCAATTTTTAGACCATGAGCTGAAGAAAATATTGCATAATGAAAGCCAAATTTGTAAAGACTCCTGGGCTTTTTTAGAACAAGTGAACAAGACCAGGTATGATGCAAGTGACATCATGGTCACTATAGATGTAAAAGACCTGCACACGGTCATCCCACAAGAAATTGGTCTCGAGTGGTTGGGTGACGTACTGTTGTTATACAAAGTTAACCAGGAGAAAATTAATCTAATTTTGGAATTATTAGAAATTATTTTAAGAAACAACTATTTCTCCTTTAATGGCAGGTACTTTTTGCAGACCATAGGAGAGGCAATGGGTTCAGCTTGTGGTGGGGCATTCGCAAATATGGTAATGGCATATTGGGAAAGAAATTATGTATTTCAATCTCAGTACTATCCTAAGGTCAAACTGTATTATAGATACCAAGATGATATCAGCTTGATATGGAATGGGTCACTGGATGTTTTGGAAGAGTTTTTCAGATACCTTAACACCACCACCACTACATTCCTGCAGTTCACTTGGGTGATTAACCTGGATCATATGAATTACCTTGATGTCCACTTATACAAAGACACACATAATGAAAAGTATGCTACTAGGATCCACAGGAAAAAGACCTACTGAAATGTGTTCCTGCATTATACTAGCTCCCTCCCCAAGCATTAAAAGAGGTCGGTAGTTAAAGGGCAATTAGTCCGAGCAGCCAGTATGATCTCCAGAGAAGAAGATTTTCTTATTGAATGCAACAACTTAAAAACTATGTTCTTGAGGAGGGAGTACCCAGTAGACTTGTTTAATGAGCTTATGCAGGAAGTGATAGGTAAAAGAAGAGTAGGGCATTTTAAGCCTATAGTTGGGGAAAACACACTAGACAACAGCCCCTCCGAAACTGAAGAGGGGAGACCTGAGTTGGAAAAAAGTTCTTTTTATAGATCTATGGTGCTTACATTCAACTCTGACTCATACCACTTGATGTCCAGTTTTTATAAGAACTGGGACATTTTAATGGATGACTTGTACATCAGGGCACAAATAGGAGAAAGACCTATAGTTACATACAGAAGGGGCTCAAACTTATAAGACCTTCTTAGGAAAGGTTCTAACTACACTAGAACAGGACGTGTAAGGATGTACAAATGTAAGTCTTGTAACTGGTGCCACAAGGTGAAATCAGGCAGTAAATTTACAGTGAATGGCATAGATCATTATGTAAAAGGTAAATATAACTGTCACTCCAAGGCAGTGGTCTACATGGCTACATGTGACCAATGCCTAGCATTTTATGTAGGCAAAACAGAAAGGAAATTTAACGCCAGAATTTATGAACACAACTATGCCATAAGAAAGAATAATATTAATAATGCTTTAGCGAGGCATATTCAGGACAATACTGGCCACAATTTCACATTTAAGGCAATAGACCATGTAGACATCAGTGACAAAAAGCCTTGGGGACTTCAGTTAGAGTTAAAGGAGTTAAGGTGGCAAATCTTACTACAGGCAGATAGATGACCAGGGATAAATGACAGGACATCCATCTCTCCTGTATTGAAATTAAAAGCCCTAGAAAGGAACAAAATATCTCAAAACATTTGTTAAGCATAAGCACTTTTGTATGTATTTGGTTTTGGTAAACATTTTAGCATTATGTGAATATTTAACATGAGATTTTAAAAATGACTTTGGTTTTAGTTTTATCCTGTTTAGAATCATTCATCACACAAGTATGAGACTAATAATTTACCTTTTAATTACAAGTTTTAGTTGTATTTAAGATGCAACAGTTTCAACTGTAACACAGTCATCAAGGGGTTAATTAATGTTCTGTCTCAGTGTTGCTTAGCTAACTGCCTCTCTTTGCTTACATTTTAATGGTGTCTGATGAAGTTAACATTTGTTTAATGAAAGCGCACACATTTTATTTGTTTTTCTTGTGGATTTTTATCATTAAATACACCTTTGGTTTATCATCACCTGAGTGATTTGTGCCTGTGAAAATCTGCCTCCCAGCATTTTTATTTATTTAGTGTAGGGTTTTGTGAAGTGTACGTGTGTGTGATTATTTATTTTGGTGTGCTTGTGTTGTGTGTATGTTTGTCGGAACAGCGAATTTTTTCCCTGGGAAAAAATTTGCTATTCTGACTGCTCGGTTTCCTGGTGATTTGATTGAATGGGTTCGATATTATAATATTCAAAGTTGTAAGACTTCGATGTTATAATATAGACCTGCCTCAGTATGCATATGAAATGGCTGATACTGAGCAGCATTGTAGTGTCACTAAGGATGATGCCTCAATATGCATATGAAATGGCTGATACTGAGCAGCATTGTAGCGTCACTAAGGATGATGCCTCAGTATGCATATGAAATGGCTGATACTGAGCAGCATTGTAGCGTCACTAAGGATGATGCATCAGTATACATATGAAATGGCTGATACTGAGCAGCATTGTAGCGACACTAAGGATGATGCCTCAGTATGCATATGAAATGGCTGATACTGAGCAGCTTTGCAGCGTCACTAAGGATGATGCCTCAGTATGTATATGAAATGGCTGATACTGAGCAGTATTGTAGCGTCACTAAGGATGATGTGTCAGTATGCATATGAAATGGCCAATACTGAGCAGCATTGTAGTGTCACTAAGGATGATATGTCAGTATGCATATGAAACTGCTGATACTGAGCAGCATTGTAGCGTCACAAAGGATGATGCCTCAGTATGCATATGAAATGGCTGATACTGAGCAGCATTGTAGCGTCACTAATTATGATGCCTCAGTATGCATATGAAACGGCTGATACTGAGCAGCATTGCAGCGTCACTAAGGATGATGCCTCAGTATGCATATGAAATGGCTGATACTGAGCAGCATTGTAGCATCACTAAGGATGATGCCTCAGTATGCATATGAAATGGTGATACTGAGCAGCATTGTAGTGTCACTAAGGATGATGCCTCAGTATGCATATGAAATGGCTGATACTGAGAAGCGTTGTAGCGCCACTAAGGATGATGCCTCAGTATGCATATAAAATGGCTGATACTGAGCAGCATTGCAGCGTCACTAAGGATGATGCCTCAGTATGCATATGAAATGGCTGATACTGAGCAGCATTGCAGCGTCACTAAGGATGATGCCTCAGTATACATATGAAATGGCTGATACTGAGCAGCATTGCAGCGTCACTAAGGATGATGCCTCAGTATGCATATGAAATGGCTGATACTGAGCAGCATTGCAACGTCACTAAGGATGATGCCTCAGTACACATATGAAACGGCTGATACTGAGCTGCATTGCAGCGTCACTAAGGATGATGCCTCAGTATGCATATGAAATGACTGATACTGAGCAGCATTGTAGCGTCACTAAGGATGATGCCTCAGTATGCATATGAAATGGCTGATACTGAACAGCATTGTAGCGTCACTAAGGATGATGCCTCAGTATGCATATGAAATGGCTGATACTGAGCAGCATTGTAGCGTCACTAAGGATGATGCCTCAGTATGCATATGAAATGGCTGATACTGAGCAGCATTGTAGCGTCACTAAGGATGATGCGTCAGTATGCATATGAAATGGCTGATACTGAGCAGCATTGTAGCATCACTAAGGATGATGCGTCAGTATGCATATGAAATGGCTGATAGCAGCATTGTAGCGTCACTAAGGATGATGTGTCACTATGCATATGAAATGGCTGATACTGAGCAGCATTGTAGCGTCACTAAGGACGATGCATCAGTATACATATGAAATGGCTGATACTGAGCAGCGTTGCAGCGTCACTAAGGATGATGCCTCAGTATGCATATTAAATGGCTGATTTTAACAATTAGCTTAGTTTGTTGTGTCACTCCAAGGGGATCCAGTATCTGTCAGCATGATAGAACATGGTCAAAAGACCACATTGCTTTGTCAAGGATAGATTACACCTTTCCCCCCTAGGCTTTTGGCTATTGGGTAAAATTTTACCCAACACTTAGAGCCATTTTTAGGCAATGCCAAAAAGGCAAAACTATCAACGTAGCCGAGAAGTCTTCAAGCAACCTTAAGGTGTTCTTGCTGAATGCTCAGAGCCTAATCAAAATGTATGTATTTATGTATTTATCTTTGTTGACCAGGAAAGTCCGACTGGGCATAGCCCATTTTCACCAGAAGCCTGGGGAGAAAAACCCCAGCATGGTACATTTATATTAGCAAATGAATTTCAGACAGTTTTCAAAACAAAAAACAACAGTTAAATTTCTCATGAAACAGGAAACATAATTACAAGACAGGTATATACAGTAAAGTATTTACATCAGCAATTATAAGTCAGTACAGTTGTTTCAGCTGTAAAATCTTCCAGAAGCAAATGGATTGATACTGCGAAAGGGAATATCATTATAAAGAAGTTTAGTGTTATTTAATTTCAGTAAAGAAAGGTTTGCAAGGAGTTCAGGATACGTAATGAAGTTAGTTATAAAACTATGTAGGGAGAGTTTAGTATTGTATAGGTTTGTAAACAGTTCAAGAGGTGAAATGGACTAAGTTATAAAATTATGTTGGAGTGGATGGAAGGCGGTATTACTGCATAGGAGGACAGTGGTAGTAGCATATGACTGAGAGAGCAGGTATAGGATTGGTTCTATTCTGTTCCATACTGGTGTTTCTGGAAGGTTTATAGCTTAGGTGTGCAGGGGATGCATGAGAGGGGTAGACCGGTGGGTGGGGACAGCTAGAAAATGTTTAAGGTGAGAAGTGTTGTTTAAGGGGGGAGTGGTGAGAAGAGATGCACTAACTGAAGTGCAGGAGGGAAAGTTGTTAGGGGTGCAATGATTCAAACAGAGGAGGACAAAAAGTTTGTGATAAGGAACAAGAAGTTTGTGCTTTTACTAAAGGTCTCGACCTGGTGATGAACATCAGCATGACCAGGACTGGGTAAGGTATTTTTTGAGCTGGATTTTATAGCTTGGAAGTTTGTTAATCATTTTTACTTGTATAGGGGTGGTGTTCCACAGAATGGAGATGTAAGTGGAATCTAGTGAGTCCACCAATGAATTACTTGCTTTAGTAGAGCTTATTAGGTATTTATTGCCAGAACAGAGGTCTCTTGTGGGGGTATAGGGCAATAGTACTTTTTTTTTAATGAAGGGGATTGTTCAGGAAAATATATTAGTTTGTATGCTATAACTAGCTGATAGTATGTTAAGTAGTTCTTAAGGTCTAACCAGTTTAGCTGCTTTAAGGCTTGGCAGTAGTGAACTCGGTGTGCAGTGTTGGTAGCAAATTTAGCTACTTTATTATAACAGGAGACTAGTCTGGATTTTTTGTAGTGCTTAGGTTTGTAAGGACAGGAGAGACATATAATAGGGTTGGAAGCAAGTAGGATGAGGCTGCGGTTCTTCTTGCTGGGTCTGTAAGGTATTGTTTTGCCTTGTAAGAGGAGTTAAGTTTATGGTGGGTCTTTTCAGTTGTTTGAAGAATATGCTGATCAAATTTAAGAATGTCATCTACTACGATGCCCAGTAAATTAGTCTGTGGTACTACCTCAATTTTAGTATTATTTGCAGATGTAACCAAAAAACATTGTTTTTGATGGAGATAATGTTTTGGGGTGAAGAGCATCAGTTTTGTTTTATTGGAATTAAGGAGCAGGTTTGAATTTTTCAGCCAGGTTTTGATTGAACTGAAAGAAATTTCAACTTCCTTGCCATCCTCAACCACCATGCCCCAAACAGACTAACTAGAACTAAAACCAAACATGCTTCATGGCTCTCTAAAGAAACCAAACATTAAATCAATGTTAGAAACAAACATTGGGAGAAATGGAGGAAAATAAAAAAACCCTATAGACCAACAAACATTTAGACAACTAAGAAATGAAACTAAGAAAACTATAATATCTGACAAAAAAAACTACTACCTCCAATCCCAACAAGCTAGTCAAAACAAGCCACAGAAATTTTGGTCTAGTATCAACCAACTACTCCATCCTGGGCAATCCAGTACTACAAACCCTCAAAACACTGGACGCAAAACACCAATGAATATAGCTAATGCTTTTAATACCTTTTTTACTGATGCTATACAAACACTAGCTAGTCAACTATTACCTTCCAATGAATCAACCTCACCCCCTACTTTTCATTTTCAACCCATCCCAACATCATATATTCTAACCCTTCTACAGAAACTGAAACCATGCTCCCCCTCAGCAGACCAACTACCTGCTGAATTCCTACAACAATCCACCAAAGCTGTTGCCTATCCCATTTCTATCCTGATCAATAGAGCTATTACTGAAAGTTATATCCCCAGTTTATGGAAAATTTCCCATATTATCCCCCTCCACAAAGGAGGACAATCCACTGAACTCTCCAATTACCACTCCATTGCCCTCCTCTCACCTCTGGCAAAGATCATGGAAAAATGCATTCATAGACAATTACTTGACCATCTAACACAAAATAACTTACTATACTCGCCAACTGTCAACATGGTTTTAGACCTTCACATAGCACTACTACTGCCCTTCTTTTCTTCACAGATTGTATATAAAAAAAACGCAATCTAAACAAACTCTCTTCAGCCCTATTTAATGACCTGTCTAAAGCTTTTGACATGGTAAATCACCAAATTCTCATCATACTGAAATCCCTGTCTCTTGATACATGCTCAATAAAGTGGTTCCAGTCCTACCTTGATAAAAGACAACAGACCGTACTTTGGCACAAGTCTCTCTCTACTCACCTGCCCATCAACCTCGGTGTCCCTCAAGGGTCCATCCTTGGACCTCTACTTTTTTCCATATTCATCAATGACCTTCACCTAGCCATCCCCCAAGCTACATGCATACAATATGCGGATGACTCTACACTGGTATGCTCAGCCCCCTCCTCTTCTGAACTTCTCTCTTACCAAACAAGTATTTAACACAGTTGAGCAATGGTTCACATATAGATGCCTTCTCCTAAACCCCAAAAAGACTAAACTCCTCCTTTTCTCTCCTACTAAGAAATCCCCCCATTGGATTTCTCAGTTAACTCTACCGATAAAACTATTATATCCCCTGAACCAACCACCAAACTATTAGGTGTCACCATTGACAATAATCTGAACTTTGATATCCATATTAACAATACTATAAAAACTGTCACCAAAAAGCTAGGCTCTCTCTATAGGATAAAATCCTTTCTCCTACCTTCAGCTCGAACCACAATAGCACACACTCATCTAATATCTTCTCTTCTTTATGCCTCACCTATTTTTACTAACCTATCTAAAAATAATCTTAGCAAATTGGAAATGTCCTACAATAACATTGCCAGATTTGCAACAGGCAACCCATTTAGAACCCATCACTGCCTTAATTTAAAGCAGCTAAGATGGCTTGAGCTACAAAATCTCATTAAATTCCATCAGCTAACTATAGCCCACAACACTCTTTACAAACCTTCCAAAACACATATTCTTTCCACACTAATCACTCCCTATAAAAACCTGGAATCCTTAAGGTCTTCTCAGAAACTTCTAGTACATACCACTAAAACAAACAACAAGGCTGGTGACTCTCTTTTTTCTAATATAGTCGGAAAAGCCTGGAATCTCCTTCCAGATGAACTCTCCACACTTCCCTCACTATCCTGTTTCAAAAACAAATTGAAAGTGTTCCTCAAAACTCACTGGTTATGCCCATGCTCTAAACCTGACTAGTCTATGTGTCTCTAAATACTTTGCTCTTCCTACCCCATCTACTCATTAAAAGCAACTCCTTCCTTATTAAACTATTTTACTATCTCTAGAATACCTTGATTGTATTTGCATCCTTTGCTATGCCTGTATTCTGCACTGTAAATTTTACTGTGATAACTTGTAATAGGTACTGTTAATAGGATTTATTTGTCTCATGTATCCTTAGATGTTATTGTGTTAATTTCATTATCCTAGCTAGGAGCTTAACTCCCCAGGTCTCTACTGAAAATGGACATGTATCCAGTTAGACTAGTCCGGTCAACAAATGTAAAATACAATAAAAATAAAATAAAATAAAAAATTTGACTGATTTCTTGTAGTCTGGCTATTATGGGGGATTGTACATATTAAAGTTGAATCACCTGGATAGTGTACTATATTTGCTTGGTGTATGGCAGTGTGAGACCTGTTTATAAGATATTAAAAAGAAGGGGTCCTGGTATAGAGACTTGAAGGACACCTATGGTAACTGGGAGAAAAGAGAATTCCTGTTGTCATCTGACTGCTTGCCGCCTTCCAGATAGACAACTAAGGAACCATTCAAGGGAGGATAGATAGAGAGACCTATAGAAGAGAGTTCAGCAAGTGAATGCTAGTGTGATACAGTGTCAAAAGCTTTGGATAAGTCTAAGGAGCACAGTTGACACTAGATTACCATTGCTACCATGCTGGTTTATCACTAGGTTACAATTGTTACCATGCTGGTTTATCACTAGGTTATCACTGTTACCATGCTGGTTTATCACTAGGCTACCATTGTTGCCATGCTGGTTTATCACTAGGTTGCCACTGTTACCATGCTGGTTTATCGCTGGGTTATCACTGTTACATCATGTTGGTTTATCACTAGGTTACCACTGTTACCATGTTGGTTTATCAATAGGTTACCACTGTTATCATCTTGGTTTACCACTAGGTTACCATTGTTACCATGTTGGTTTATCACTAGGTTACCATTCTTACCATGTTGATTTATCACTAACTAGGTTACCACTGTTACCATGTTGGTTTATCATTAGGTTACCACTGTTAACATGTTGGTTTATCACTAGGTTACCATTGCTACCATGCTGGTTTATCACTAGGTTACCATTGTTACCATGCTGGTGTATAGTGTTGGTGAAGTGAAGGAGGGAAATGGTTGCGCTTTGGTGGAAAAACTCCACACCCTTCAAGCCCTCCTCACTCTGGAAAATGTAGGCATCTGTGCAGTGTCCAAGACTTGGTGTAAAGCCATAGAAAGTACTCCAGAAATGCAAGGCCACAGTGCCATCCACATATATAGACCAACAACTGCACAGACTTGGCCAAAGGTGGAGATGCTTTGATCTATGTTAGCAAGAAACATACCTCCAGGCTGGTTAAACAGGATGATACCATGGAGTTCATCCACGGGCAAGCCACCATAGGTAAGGTCCCTCACTATATCATGGCTAGCTACAGGTCACCTTTTATACCCCTAGAGTCTCGTGACTCTTACCTAAACCTACTAGAGGTGCTTGCCATCCAACCAAACACCCTATTCATACGTGATTTTAACTACCCCTCTATAGACTGGGAAATGTGCACTGCTTCAAACTCACAAGCACAATACTTCCTGGGATTTATTAACACAAACACCCTGGAACAGATAGTAAATACTCCAGCTAGAGGATCAAACATATTGGATGTGGTACTCACCAACATGGGACAGCATTGCACCCTCCCCTGTGTCACATCCCCACTAGTGAGGTCAGATCACAAAGCTGTCTCATTTAAAGTAAAAATCAACCCAGAAAATCCAGCTAAACCAGTAACAGTTAGGAACTATTCAGAGGCAACCTACGTCATATTAAGTGACAATTTGTCAAAATTCAAGGCTCCCCCCAATCCAGGGACCACAGCTAGCTATGCAGAATTATTCACAAAGTCACTATACAAATGTGAATGGCTGCATAGAGGCTGCTGTACCTATCAGAAATAAACCCAAAAGAAGCACTAAAAAGAAACACCCCTGTAGGAACCCTCAACTAAACAAGGTACATTACAACAGCCCTTAAACAACTCAACTGGCCAGAGCTTCCCCATGTCCTCCTATACAACCAGCTCACACTAACCTATAGGATTGTAAACTACCCCGAGAAAACCCCTGCATTACAAAACTTAATATATTCTTACTCCAGTACTAGAGTTCTGCTCTCTAACAACAAACCTCTTCTTGAAGTCACTAAATCCAACAATTCTGCAGGAGCCTCCCTCTACTCAAACTATATTGCTATGAAATGGAACTCTCTGCCCACTAACATAACAGCTGCAACATCCTTATCTCTGTTCAAGAAATCTCTAGAAACACCCCATTACACTAAATGGGACTGCCACTGGGACACCCCAGGCTAATCCTGCTCCTTATCTCTGTTTAAGAAATCTCTAGAAACACCCCTCTACACTAAATGGGCCTGCCACTGACACCCCAGGCTAAGCCTACTCCTTATCTCTGTTTAAGAAATGTCTAAAAACACCCCTCTACACTAAATGGGCCTGCCACTGGGACACCCCAGGCTAATCCTACTCCTTATCTCTGTTTAAGAAATCTGTAGAAACACCCCTCTACAATAAATGGGCCTGCCACTGTGACACCCCAGGCTAATCCTACTCCTTATCTCTGTTTAAGAAATCTCTAGAAACACACCTCTACACTAAATGGGCCTGCCACTGACACCCCAGGCTAATCCTACTCCTTATCTCTGTTTAAGAAATCTCTAGAAACACACCTCTACACTAAATGGGCCTGCCACTGGGACACCCCAGGCTAATCCTACTCCTTATCTCTGTTTAAGAAATCTCTAAAAACAACCCTCTACACTAAATGGGCCTGCCACTGACACCCCAGGCTAATCCTACTCCTTATCTCTGTTTAAGAAATCTCTAGAAACACACCTCTACACTAAATGGGCCTGCCACTGACACCCCAGGCTAATCCTACTCCTTATCTCTGTTTAAGAAATCTCTAGAAACACACATCTACACTAAATGGGCCTGCCACTGGGACACCCCAGGCTAATCCTACTCCTTATCTCTGTTTAAGAAATCTCTAGAAACACACCTCTACACTAAATGGGCCTGCCACTGTGACACCCCAGGCTAATCCTACTCCTTATCTCTGTTCAAGAAATCTCTAGAAACACACCTCTACACTAAATGGGCCTGCCACTGTGACACCCCAGGCTAATCCTACTCCTTATCTCTGTTTAAGAAATCTCTAGAAACACACCTCTACACTAAATGGGCCTGCCACTGAGACACCCCAGGCTAATCCTACTCCTTATCTCTGTTTAAGAAATCTCTAGAAACACCCCTCTACACTAAATGGGCCTGCCACTGGGACACCCCAGGCTAATCCTACTCCTTATCTCTGTTCAAGAAATCTCTAGAAACACCCCTCTACACTAAATGGGCCTGCCACTGACACCCCAGGCTAATCCTACTCCTTATCTCTGTTTAAGAAATCTCTAGAAACACACCTCTACACTAAATGGGCCTGCCACTGGGACACCCCAGGCTAATCCTACTCCTTATCTCTGTTTAAGAAATCTCTAGAAACACACCTCTACACTAAATGGGCCTGCCACTGGGACACCCCAAGCTAATCCTACTCCTTATCTCTGTTTAAGAAATCTCTAGAAACACACCTCTACACTAAATGGGCCTGCCACTGGGACACCCCAGGCTAATCCTACTCCTTATCTCTGTTTAAGAAATCTCTAGAAACACACCTCTACACTAAATGGGCCTGCCACTGGGACACCCCAGGCTAATCCTACTCCTTATCTCTGTTCAAGAAATCTCTAGAAACACCCCTCTACACTAAATGGGCCTGCCACTGGGACACCCCAGGCTAATCCTACTCCTTATCTCTGTTTAAGAAATCTCTAGAAACACACCTCTACACTAAATGGGCCTGCCACTGTGACACCCCAGGCTAATCCTACTCCTTACCTCTTTTTAAGAAATCTCTAGAAACACCCCTCTACACTAAATGGGCCTGCCACTGACACCCCAGGCTAATCCTACTCCTTATCTCTGTTTAAGAAATCTCTAAAAACACACCTCTACACTAAATGGGCCTGCCACTGACACCCCAGGCTAATCCTACTCCTTATCTCTGTTCAAGAAATCTCTAGAAACACACCTCTACACTAAATGGGCCTGCCACTGGGACACCCCAGGCTAATCCTACTCCTTATCTCTGTTTAAGAAATCTCTAGAAACACACCTCTACACTAAATGGGCCTGCCACTGGGACACCCCAGGCTAATCCTACTCCTTATCTCTGTTCAAGAAATCTCTAGAAACACACCTCTACACTAAATAGGCCTGCCACTGGGACACCCCAGGCTAATCCTACTCCTTATCTCTGTTTAAGAAATCTCTAGAAACACACCTCTACATAAATGGGCCTGCCACTGGGACACCCCAGGCTAATCCTACTCTTTATCTCTGTTTAAGAAATCTCTAGAAACACACCTCTACACTAAATGGGCCTGCCACTGGGACACCCCAGGCTAATCCTACTCCTTATCTCTGTTTAAGAAATCTCTAGAAACACACCTCTACACTAAATGGGCCTGCCACTGGGACACCCCAAGCTAATCCTACTCCTTATCTCTGTTTAAGAAATCTCTAGAAACACACCTCTACACTAAATGGGCCTGCCACTGGGACACCCCAGGCTAATCCTACTCCTTATCTCTGTTTAAGAAATCTCTAGAAACACACCTCTACACTAAATGGGCCTGCCACTGGGACACCCCAGGCTAATCCTACTCCTTATCTCTGTTCAAGAAATCTCTAGAAACACACCTCTACACTAAATAGGCCTGCCACTGGGACACCCCAGGCTAATCCTACTCCAGCCTGTTCTGGCTCATCCCTAGACCAAGTCCTCTTCCCTTATTATCAGATTATGACCTTTTGATTCCTTCTGCTATCTCTTATTAAGTCACTCTCTGTTTTTTCCACACCTCTCCTCCTGTCAAGTTACAAATTGCTTGCATACACCACAGTATTATATCATTTTAGTGTTTTTACTGATGTACTGTTTGAAGTTTATACCATAGAATTATATCATTCTGAGTTTTTACTCAGTAAAACTGAGTATAAACTGTAGTACTGTGTGTATGATTTTACTGTTCTACTGTCTATTCGAGAATCATAGCTTTATTTTTAACACTCTGTTCACATGTAATTTCATGGAATCTTTTGTCATTGTTGTGTTATTAACCTTTGTTATAATTGGAGCTTTTCTCCCTGGGCCTCTGCTGAAAAAGGACTTGTGTCCAGTCGGACTTTCCCGGTTACCAAATGTAAAATAAATAAATAAGAAAATGCATGGATCCATCCCAGTTTGACTTTGTTAAGGGAAGGTAATGCTTACTTAATTTGACAGACGTCTTTGAGAGGATTACCAAGGCAATGGACAAGGGAAAAACAGTGGATATTGTGTATCTTGACCTGGCTAAGGCATTTGATGCAATTCCCACCTCAGGCATTGTTGGCAAGTTCTCAGTGCTAGGGGTAAACCTTTACATAACTTGCTAGGTTGCTGGCTGTCTCACAAACAGGACCCAAAAAGTCAGGATCAGTGAGAACACCTCCACCAAGACACTGGTCACCAGTGGAGTACACCAATGCTGGGCCTGCTCCTATTTGGGATCTAATTCTCATAAGTCAAAGCTAATGTCAAAGGGCCTGTTGCTCACCAGGTTTGCATTTGACTGTAAACTGGGAGCTGTTATAGATTTCCCCCAAGACACAAATATTTTGCAAGTGAGTTTAACGCAGACAAATGACTGGTGCTAAAGCCATGACCCAAAACTCAATGCCAAAAAGTACATTATAATGCCCTTTCGGAACCTGTCAATGGAAGTTAATTACTCCATTGATAAAACACCCCTAAGAGTCGACCCAGTAGTAAGGGATCTGTGAGCATATGTAGACAGCTCTCTGGCCTTAGACCAACATGTAGCTAAGATAATTAAATTATTGTGTGTTGTCAAGGGTATGGCATCCAGGTTTAAGGAAGTTATAGTACCACTCTGCTTGGTCCTTATTGGACTTCTCATTGAATATAATACCCCCTTTGTCATGTCTCTAACCAGGCAGTTCCAACAGTTAGAATTCCTACAAAGGTTTCTCACCAGAAGAATTGAGAGCATGAATACCCTGTCCTACACTGATCTCTTAAAAGTTCTGTCTCTGTATTCAGTATGCTACAGGTTGCTGGGACAGGATCTTTGCCTGGCTTACAGGGCTTCCTTAGCCTCAGCTCCAATAGATCGGTTGCACATATGCAAAATAAACAGCACTAGAAACACTAGATCCAGGGATCCCCAATGGATCTGTTGCACATGTACAAAACAAAAAGCACCAGACACACTAGATCCAGGGATGTGAACTTTGTTTGTGACATAAACAGAACATGCTGGAGAGACAGATATGGGTTTCAACAGATCCCTGCACTATGGAATAGGCTCCCTATCCATGTAAAACAGAGTTCATCCCTGACCCTGTTCAAAACAAAACCTTGACAATTGGATGGGAATTCATAAATTTACCCCTTGTCTGCCCCCCATGTCCCTTATGGACAAAGGCCATCAATAAGAAAAGCATTATCCTAACACCTCTGTACAAATCCTTAGTTTCTTGCCTACTAACATGCCTACTGCATGATACTTGGGACCCAGATGGTTTGGGGTGCACCACTAGGCTTGTAAGGAACATCGTGGTCGGTAACTACCTATGAAACTATGATGCTATGAAAGCATTGTGACAGGATGGATTTTCATGGAAGGGACACAGAACTGTGAGCATGTCTTTTCTTATGCCCAAAGGTATGTGATGTCTCAAAAGGTGCAAGTGTGTATTTTGATCCTACTTTGCCTATCAGGAACACAATTTATTGCATAATAAAGATATGTTAAGCGCTTTCACCTACCACAATGTGGGCTTCTTCAGAACATAGTAATTGTAATCACTACAGCTTATATTTAAAAGTTGGCACCAAAACTTTTTTCCTTTAAAGCTGTATACACATACAATTCAGCGTACCAATATAACCATTTGTATATGTGTTTTCCTCCATGTTATAGCCTTATTCTTTTTCTGACATTGCATCATTCTAGTAGAAATAACAAATAGTAATTTAAGGTAGGGAGCTGGGCAGAGAAATGGGACCTGAATGGCTGGGGCAGGAATGGTGGGGCATGTTGTATATCTGACCACTTGGTTTGTGTACTGTTGGGGGTAACAGACCTCTTTTTTTGTTTGTTTGCCCTTCACCTGAAGAGCTGTAGGGGGGCTTGGCACATGGATTGCTCAGTGTCTGCAAGAAGCATGGAAGCTTCTTGCACGTTTTGCAGAAGTCCTTTCTTTTTGCTCTTCACTTGTAGAGCTGAGGGGTGGGGGCTACTTTGTGAGACCATCACTGGTTGCTGGTTGGGCCACCTGTGCTTCTACTCTACATAATAAATATGTAGTGCTACAATGTTACAACAGGATGTAGAGGAGCCTTTCTTATGCATAATAAATATGTAGTGCTACAATGTTACAACAGGATGTAGAGGAGCCTTTCTTATGCATAATAAATATGTAGTGCTACAATGTTACAGCAGGATGTAGAGGAGCCTTTCTTATGCATAATAAATACGTAGTGCTACAATGTTAAAACAGGATGTAGAGGAGCCTTTCTTATGCATAATAAATATGTAGTGCTACAATGTTACAACAGGATGTAGAGGAGCCTTTCTTATGCATAATAAATATGTAGTGCTACAATGTTACAACAGGATGTAGAGGAGCCTTTCTTATGCATAATAAATATGTAGTGCTACAATGTTACAACAGGATGTAGAGGAGCCTTTCTTATGCATAATAAATATGTAGTGCTACAACATTACAACAGGATGTAGAGGAGCCTTTCTTATGCATAATAAATATGTAGTGCTACAATGTTACAACAGGATGTAGAGGAGCCTTTCTTATGCATAATAAATATGTAGTGCTACAATGTTACAACAGGATGTAGAGGAGCCTTTCTTATGCATAATAAATATGTAGTGCTACAATGTTAAAACAGGATGTAGAGGAGCCTTTCTTATGCATAATAAATATGTAGTGCTACAACGTTACAACAGGATGTAGAGGAGCCTTTCTTATGCATAATAAATATGTAGTGCTACAATGTTACAACAGGATGTAGAGGAGCCTTTCTTATGCATAATAAATATGTAGTGCTACAATGTTACAACAGGATGTAGAGGAGCCTTTTATATGCATAATAAATATGTAGTGCTACAATGTTACAGCAGGATGTAGAGGAGCCTTTCTTATGCATAATAAATATGTAGTGCTACAACGTTACAACAGGATGTAGAGGAGCCTTTCTTATGCATAATAAATATGTAGTGCTACAATGTTACAACAGGATGTAGAGGAGCCTTTCTTATGCATAATAAATATGTAGTGCTACAATGTTACAACAGGATGTAGAGGAGCCTTTCTTATGCATAATAAATATGTAGTGCTACAATGTTACAACAGGATGTAGAGGAGCCTTTCTTATGCATAATAAATATGTAGTGCTACAATGTTAAAACAGGATGTAGAGGAGCCTTTCTTATGCATAATAAATATGTAGTGCTACAATGTTACAACAGAATGTAGAGGAGCCTTTCGTATGCATAATAACTATGTAGTGCTACAATGTTACAACAGGATGTAGAGGAGCCTTTCTTATGCATAATAAATATGTAGTGCTACAATGTTAAAACAGGATGTAGAGGAGCCTTTCTTATGCATAATAAATATGTAGTGCTACAATGTTACAACAGGATGTAGAGGAACCTTTCTTATTCATAATAAATATGTAGTGCTACAATGTTACAACAGGATGTAGAGGAGCCTTTCTTATGCATAATAAATATGTAGTGCTACAATGTTAAAACAGGATGTAGAGGAGCCTTTCTTATGCATAATAAGTATGTAGTGCTACAATGTTAAAACAGGATGTAGAGGAGCCTTTCTTATGCATAATAAATATGTAGTGCTACAACGTTACAACAGGATGTAGAGGAGCCTTTCTTATGCATAATAAATATGTAGTGCTACAATGTTACAACAGGATGTAGAGGAGCCTTTCTTATGCATAATAAATATGTAGTGCTACAATGTTACAACAGGATGTAGAGGAGCCTTTCGTATGCATAATAAATATGTAGTGCTACAATGTTACAACAGGAGGTAGAGGAGCCTTTCTTATGCATAATAAATATGTAGTGCTACAATGTTACAACAGGATGTAGAGGAGCCTTTCTTATGCATAATAAATATATAGTGCTACAATGTTACAACAGGATGTAGAGGAGCCTTTCTTATGCATAATAAATATGTAGTGCTACAATGTTACAACAGGATGTAGAGGAGCCTTTCTTATGCATAATAAATATGTAGTGCTACAATGTTAAAACAGGATGTAGAGGAGCCTTTCTTATGCATAATAAATATGTAGTGCTACAATGTTACAATAGAATGTAGAGGAGCCTTTCGTATGCATAATAAATATGTAGTGCTACAATGTTACAAAAGGATGTAGAGGAGCCTTTCTTATGCATAATAAATATGTAGTGCTACAATGTTACAACAGGATGTAGAGGAGCCTTTCTTATGCATAATAAATATGTAGTGCTACAATGTTACAAAAGGATGTAGAGGAGCCTTTCTTATGCATAATAAATATGTAGTGCTACAATGTTAAAACAGGATGTAGAGGAGCCTTTCTTATGCATAATAAATATGTAGTGCTACAATGTTACAAAAGGATGTAGAGGAGCCTTTCTTATGCATAATAAATATGTAGTGCTACAATGTTACAACAGGATGTAGAGGAGCCTTTCTTATGCATAATAAATATGTAGTGCTACAATGTTAAAACAGGATGTAGAGGAGCCTTTCTTATGCATAATAAATATGTAGTGCTACAATGTTACAAAAGGATGTAGAGGAGCCTTTCTTATGCATAATAAATATGTAGTGCTACAATGTTACAAAAGGATGTAGAGGAGCCTTTCTTATGCATAATAAATATGTAGTGCTACAATGTTACAACAGAATGTAGAGGAGCCTTTCGTATGCATAATAAATATGTAGTGCTACAATGTTACAACAGGATGTAGAGGAGCCTTTCTTATGCATAATAAATATGTAGTGCTATAATGTT
This sequence comes from Protopterus annectens, assembly GCF_019279795.1. Classification (NCBI taxonomy): domain Eukaryota; kingdom Metazoa; phylum Chordata; order Ceratodontiformes; family Protopteridae; genus Protopterus; species Protopterus annectens. Next base: position 843,810,683 of record NC_056750.1, read on the forward strand.
ACAACAGAATGTAGAGGAGCCTTTCGTATGCATAATAAATATGTAGTGCTACAATGTTACAAAAGGATGTAGAGGAGCCTTTCTTATGCATAATAAATATGTAGTGCTACAATGTTACAACAGAATGTAGAGGAGCCTTTCGTATGCATAATAAATATGTAGTGCTACAATGTTACAAAAGGATGTAGAGGAGCCTTTCTTATGCATAATAAATATGTAGTGCTACAATGTTACAACAGAATGTAGAGGAGCCTTTCGTATGCATAATAAATATGTAGTGCTACAATGTTACAACAGGATGTAGAGGAGCCTTTCTTATGCATAATAAATATGTAGTGCTACAATGTTACAACAGGATGTAGAGGAGCCTTTCTTATGCATAATAAATATGTAGTGCTACAGTGTTACAACAGGATGTAGAGGAGCCTTTCTTATGCATAATAAATATGTAGTGCTACAGTGTTACAACAGGATGTAGAGGAGCCTTTCTTATGCATAATAAATATGTAGTGCTACAATGTTACAACAGGATGTAGAGGAGCCTTTCTTATGCATAATAAATATGTAGTGCTACAATGTTACAACAGGATGTAGAGGAGCCTTTCTTTTGCATAATAAATATGTAGTGCTACAATGTTACAACAGGATGTAAGAGAGTCTTTCTTATGCATAATAAATATGTAGTGCTACAATGTTACAACAGGATGTAGAGGAGCCTTTCTTATGCATAATAAATATGTAGTGCTACAATGTTACAACAGGATGTAGAGGAGCCTTTCTTATGCATAATAAATATGTAGTGCTACAATGTTAAAACAGGATGTAGAGGAGCCTTTCTTATGCATAATAAGTATGTAGTGCTACAATGTTACAACAGGATGTAGAGGAGCCTTTCTTATGCATAATAAATATGTAGTGCTACAATGTTACAAAAGGATGTAGAGGAGCCTTTCTTATGCATAATAAATATCTAGTGCTACAATGTTACAACAGGATGTAGAGGAGCCTTTCTTATGCATAATAAATATATAGTGCTACAACATTACTACAGGATGTAGAGGAGCCTTTCTTATGCATAATAAATATGTAGTGCTACAACATTACAACAGGATGTATGGGAGCCTTTCTTATGCATAATCAATATGTAGTGCTACAATGTTACAACAGGATGTAGAGGAGCCTTTCTTATGCATAATAAATATGTAGTGCTACAACGTTACAACAGGATGTAGAGGAGCCTTTCTTATGCATAATAAATATGTAGTGCTACAATGTTACAACAAGATGTAGAGGCACCTTTCTTATGCATAATAAATATGTAGTGCTACAACATTACAACAGGATGTATAGGAGCCTTTCTTATGCATAATAAATATGTAGTGCTACAATGCTACAACAGGATGTAGAGGAGCCTTTCTTATGCATAATAAATATGTAGTGCTACAATGTTACAACAGGATGTAGAGGAGCCTTTCTTATGCATAATAAATATGTAGTGCTACAATGTTACAACAGGATGTAGAGGAGCCTTTCTTATGCATAATAAATATGTAGTGCTACAATGTTACAACAGGATGTAGAGGAGCCTTTCTTATGCATAATAAATATGTAGTGCTACAATGTTACAAAAGGATGTAGAGGAGCCTTTCTTATGCATAATAAATATGTAGTGCTACAATGTTACAGCAGGATGTAGAGGAGCCTTTCTTATGCATAATAAATATGTAGTGCTACAATGTTACAACAGGATGTAGAGGAGCCTTTCTTATGCATAATAAATATGTAGTGCTACAGTGTTACAACAGGATGTAGAGGAGCCTTTCTTATGCATAATAAATATGTAGTGCTACAATGTTACAACAGGATGTAGAGGAGCCTTTCTTATGCATAATAAATATGTAGTGCTACAATGTTAAAACAGGATGTAGAGGAGCCTTTCTTATGCATAATAAATATGTAGTGCTACAATGTTACAACAGGATGTAGAGGAGCCTTTCTTATGCATAATAAATATGTAGTGCTACAATGTTACAACAGGATGTAGAGGAGCCTTTCTTATGCATAATAAATATGTAGTGTTACAATGTTAAAACAGGATGTAGAGGAGCCTTTCGTATGCATAATAAATATGTAGTGCTACAATGTTACAACAGGATGTAGAGGAGCCTTTCGTATGCATAATAAATATTTAGTGTTACAATGTTACAAAAGGATGTAGAAAAGCCTTTCTTATGCATAATAAATATGTAGTGCTACTATGTTAAAACAGGATTTAGAGGAGCCTTTCTTATGCATAATAAATATGTAGTGCTACAATGTTACAACAGGATGTAGAGGAGGCTTTCTTATGCATAATAAATATGTAGTGCTACAATGTTACAACAGGATGTAGAGGAGGCTTTCTTATGCATAATAAATATGTAGTGCTACAATGTTACAACAGGATGTAGAGGAGCCTTTCTTATGCATAATAAATATGTAGTGCTACAATGTTACAACAGGATGTAGAGGAGCCTTTCTTATGCATAATAAATATGTAGTGCTACAATGTTAAAACAGGATGTAGAGGAGCCTTTCTTATGCATAATAAATATGTAGTGCTACAATGTTACAACAGGATGTAGAGGAGCCTTTCTTATGCATAATAAATATGTAGTGCTACAATGTTACAACAGGATGTAGAGGAGCCTTTCTTATGCATAATAAATATGTAGTGCTACAATGTTACAACAGGATGTAGAGGAGCCTTTCTTATGCATAATAAATATGTAGTGGTACAACATTACAACAGGATGTAGAGGAGCCTTTCTTATGCATAATAAATATGTAGTGCTACAATGTTACAACAGGATGTAGAGGAGCCTTTCTTATGCATAATAAATATGTAGTGGTACAACATTACAACAGGATGTAGAGGAGCCTTTCTTATGCATAATAAATATGTAGTGCTACAATGTTACAACAGGATGTAGAGGAGCCTTTCTTATGCATAATAAATATGTAGTGCTACAATGTTACAACAGGATGTAGAGGAGCCTTTCTTATGCATAATAAATATGTAGTGCTACAATGTTACAACAGGATGTAGAGGAGCCTTTCTTATGCATAATAAATATGTAGTGCTACAATGTTACAACAGGATGTAGAGGAGCCTTTCTTATGCCTAATAAATATGTAGTGTTACAATGTTACAACAGGATGTACAGTAAGGAGGGGATAATATTAAAGAAGAATTACTCACTTCAGTAGGGACTTGAGTTAGATAAAGGAAGTTGAAATTAGTACACTTAGAAACTTCAAAGAATGAGAAAATATAAATGTCTCCATTGTGGTGATAAGTGATACTATAAGAAATGAAGTTTAATATTATAATGTAGATAGTGTAAAGATGTAAATGCATATATTCTGTGTTTGCAGGTTTTGAGGTTGGAATCACAGACACAAAAAGATCTAATTAAAGCCTTTTGAGGCGCAGATTATATGGACAGTAGTTAACTACAGCTGTCTAGGAGTCATACTGCTGTTGAAAGAAGGAAGTTTGAAACTTCTTGGTATGAATGTGCTTATTCCAGGCAGGGTAGTAGTTCCACGTGTGAGAAGTCCAGGAGGTTATGTAGACTTATTGTATTATATCCTTACATGATCGTAAGAAAAAGGATAGAGATTTTTGAAGAAATTTAAAAAATATGTGATGGTGAATATGGGTATATTAATAGTAGGAAATTTTAACTGTACCTCAAGGAAAAGTTGAGAAGATAATGCAGGATGTAAAAATATGTAGGGATGCAATGGGATTGGGTGTGCTAAAGTTAGGCGGATAAATGGAGTTTACTCATAGAAGAGCAGATTAATATAATGTATATTGATTATATATTATTGTCATAAGGGTTGTCTGGCGTAAAAGAAGGAAAAAGGAAGTGAACTTTTCTAATCAAATGGTGGTATATTCAAGAATTGAGGAAGAGGAAAATTATATTAAGAAGACAGAGGGATTAAGAAATTGACAAGGAATGCAACCCGCACAGATATAAAATAAGCAGGTTGTTGGGGGAGGAGGCTTAGGAAAGTATGAGGCCAGTTTGTAGAAATTGGACAGAGTTGTGGGTAATTTTGGGGTCTATATTAGCAAGTTGACAGGGCAAATCAGTGAATGCCCTAACATTGACACATATTAAACAAAACTGCAATATCTCGAATGGCCAGAACAGGGATTTTTTTTCCCAGGGAAAAAAAATCGCTGGGCCAACAACAAAAAAAAAATCAAAAGACAAAATAAAGTGGAGGACTTTGCCCCCATACCCCCCTATGTGAAGGGCTGTGCCTCCTACACCCCCTTACTTAAATATACCAACTCTGAGATTGCACTACAGTGGAGGAAATGTCAAATTCCTGACAATTGCCCAGCGATTTTTCCCTAGGAAAAAAAATCACTGTTCCGGCTGTTCGAGATTTAGGCATTTCATTTAATATGTGTCAACGTAAGGGCGTTCGCTGTTTTACCCTGTCGACATGCTAATATAGAGCCTAATATTTAAGTGAAAATATGGAAAGGTGTTTATGTTGGTAAAAATGGAGGTAACAAAATTAAGAAAAAAGACAAAAGGCAAAAAGTTTATGAGTATGAAGAATTTTTTGATGGGTGAAGAGAAAATTAGAGTACCGAAAGAAATAGAGAGAGAGATAGAAGAGATAGAAGGAAAAGATAAAGAACTTGATTTATAAGGAGAGGTAGCTGGGTTAAGGAAAAGGGGATGAGCTGATAACTTTATTAGGTAAAAGCAGGAAATAAGGAGGAAGAATGGAAAGGGTGAGGAATGAGGTGGGAGAAATAGCTAAGAGTCGGGAAGGTAAATTAGAAATAATGGAGAAGTACGTGGAAAAATGTATGAGTGAGAAAAGGGAAGGAATAGCATGCGATGATAGGAAGCTAAAATAACAGTAGGAGAAAATAAAGGACTGAAGACTCTGATAAACAGTGGAAGTATTAGATATTAAATGTAGTCAAAAACATGGCTCTGTGGGCTCAGGTGGCTTAGGGTATGAATTTTTATTAACAATTATGGAAACAGGAAAATCATTTCTCTGAGAATGTATTAAATGAATAAGTAAGAGAGGGTGGAAAGTGAAGAGGGAGACAGAGAAAAATATTAAGAAGTGTCAACATAACTTAAGGAAATACGGGCTATAAAATTATTATTATGACGATTATACAAGTGACGGTATCTTAGGTGAATGTATAGGTAGTACACAGCAGAACATATGGCACTATGGAAAAATAAGGTACGTATGCTGTAGGTAACAAGTTATGAATTCTATGGTGAGAGAAGGGGTAAAGGTATTAAGTGTGTGATGTATAGAAAGCATCTGAGAGTGTAATGCATAAGGACACAAGAGAGGTATTAAGGATTTAGAAGTGGAGAGAGAAAGCAGTAAAATGTTTAAACCAGTATATGAATATTAATAGAAAAGGGTGACAGTAAATGGATGGCTGCAAAAAAGATGTAAATGCAGAAGGAAATGTAGAATGGTTGTCCTATAAGCTTGGTGTTATTTACTTTAGTGATGAATGTTGTGCAGTCAACAGTAATAGGAAAGTAAATGAAGCAAACCGGGCGATAGTGGAAGGAGTAAGGATGGTTTGGTGGTTATCATAAAGAATAAAAGATGAGTGAAGGAAATTATTTCCATACTAGAAGATATGTTAAGATACGTTGGATTAAAGGTAAGTAAAGAGAAAAGCGTGGACTTGCTCGTGTGACATAATATGTGGGATACAGTCAATAGTCCAGATATAAATGTGTTATGTGTGAAGTTTGGGCAGCGGGAAGTGAGAATAAAGCAATGGGAAGGGAATTTGGAAGAAGTTAGAAGCAGTAATGTGATGTGGAAAGCTTTTAACATGCCTTTTAACAAAAGGAGCATATAAATGTTCATCATATTGATCACCTCTGCAGTAGTCTAAGCTATATGGGTAATGTCCTGCTAAGGATATAACAACTGGCTAACTTCTGAAGCTTATGGCATCTTGCAGGTACCCAAACCATTCGGCAGTTTCAGCTGAACTGCATAAAAAGACAGGATTGGGCACCAAGCCCTTCATTCCTTTCCTGCTGCCAAAGACAGCACTCCTCTGCAGGCTTGCGAGGATTGACAGTCGGCTTGTGCTCCTCTAGTGCTGGGCTGATAAGTCAACTTTGAACAAAAGCCTTCCACATTTAATATTTATTGTTTATTTTTACTTTCCTAGTTAAGAAAGTTGTTTTTAATATAAGTTTGTGTTTAACAAGCTGGAGCATACTTTTTTCCTGTCAGTTTAAAAAACATTAAAACCATTTTAAAACTAGTTTTTCTCTGGAAAAATGTATTTATTTCATTTTTTAGGTCTGAAGAGTGTTTTTTTACTGGATGTTTATAACTATGAACATATTAATATAGTTTGTTTTCTTTTATATAATTGGATGTTTGCCTTTGTCTTAAGTGATCATTCAATAAAGTTGTTAAAAAGAACGTACTTTTTTACTTTATCTTTGCTGGGAAAAAAGTAACTTTTTTTAGGACTTTGAAATTTTATTGACTTGCGCTGGTTGGTTTCCCTGGAAAAGAGACACCATTTTCAACTTGACCTTGGAACAAACTAGTAGTACCAGGATCGGTCCTTTTTTCAGCCACAAAAAGCAAAAGTTAAGCAAACAGCCTTTGCCACCACAACAAGCTAGCAGCTTGCCTCAGCCACCATTTGCTGTACTCAGACATTTACTCTAGATACCTGTGGTGTAGCACCTACAGCCACTATAGACCAGAGGTTAGCCACGTCCTCTGGGGCTGTTGAGGTCCCCTTAGTGAGCAAGGGAGAGACACTCTTCTTGGTCCTGGGAGAAGGAACAGAGAAGGTCTCCCTATTGTGTCAGAATACTGTGCCCATCCCTGGGGGAGCTGCTGTCATCCAACAACCCTGCTGGACCTGTTTTTCCTGTCACAAAGAAACAGAAAACTAAACATGTATCTGCCCCTGTTCAAATTTCTGTGGACAAGGGGGAGGGGGCTCAGTTTACTCAGTTTGGCTCAAGATCTAATTCAGGGTACTGATCCTTTTTATAAGGTAGTTTCTGGTAAAAGAAGGGATTCTTCTTTTCCTGGACAGATTCACGATTCTCACACTAGACAAGAATATGAAGGGACAGCTGCAGGGTTTTCTCCTCAGATTTCTAATTGAAACTCAGAGGAGAGCATAGTAGCAGATTGTCAAACCAAAAAACAAATAGTGATACTATGGTACCAGATGAAAAATTAAAAACTTAAAGCAAAACCAATACACCTAGCTTATTATAAGACTACAAAGAGTTTTTCAAATATTTTTAGTACTTTCGTACTGAAAGTATTTTTAGTGTTTTGGATAAAGTACCTAGCACTTTAAAAGTTGGCAGTTAAAATATATTGTAGAAGTTAAGAAGCTGAAATAAAAATTAATTTTAAATTCCAGTATTTTCTCAGGTTTGAATGAAACTGAATATTAAATGTTATTAGCTAAAAGATAAAATGATTATAATGTTTATTTTGATTTTTAGGTTACATTGGTTGTATATAGTACATGATGTCAGCAAGTCATGTGATCATAAGTCAATATTTAAATTGTGCTTTAATGTCTCCTGTATCTTCTGATGAAGTTCAAAATTTTCAGTGAATGAAAACACTAAAATATTTGATAAATTTTATGTGGTCTTATAATAAACCAGGTGTGTTGGTTTTGTTTATGGTATCTGATTATCCCTGTGAAGGAGTCTCTTTTTCTAGGACTGCTTCCAGAATGTGCCAGTGTTTTCAGTGGGAGAACATGGAGGTTTCTTAGTCCCTCAAAAAAATACTATGAGCTGTTACAAATGGAATTTCCAGAACTCTCTCCAATCTCTCATGTGCTGTCAGCATTGGAAGATGTGTGTGTCACTGCCTGCAATTTTCCTGATAATCAGTCTTCTGTCCCTGAATAAGAAGATAGATTGTATAAGGTTCACCAGTCCTTTAAGTTTTTATACATTTATCTGAAACTTGGTCTAGCAGCTATGGCTTTAGTTAAAACTAATACTGCTAAATATTTTATTAAATCCAATCCTACACTTTCTGACAAGGATGGAAAAATAATTGATAAGCATGGGAAAAGTATATGCTTCTGCGACTCTGATTTACAGCATTTTGAAATGTCAGGCTCATATGTTAAAGTTTATTCTCACTAATTGAGAAAGTATAAGAAATATTTTGTCTACAAGTTCTTCTTGTGAGGAAAAATCTGTTTGAATTGTTTGATAGCCTCCATTTCACAGGTCACAACTCATTGTTTAAAGTGTGTATACGGCCCTTACTGGGCTATGGCCTCTGGTGCTGTATTGAGAACGTTTGCCTGGCTGCATTCTCAAAACCTCCCAGAAGATGTAAAAAATGAGCTTTTAAATTCCCCCAAAGGTTATCAAAAATGTGATGAGAGGAGAAAGCCAATTAAAGGAATCTCTCAGATTTTTCTGGAGTTCCGCTGTGGCGACCCCTAACTAGGAAAAGCCGAAAGAAGAAGAACAACAACTTTTCCAAAATTCCAAGAGATTCTCTACCCTCTTGCCCATATTTGGCAAGAAACAAAATATTCAAATGTTTAAGAAGCAATGACAAAGGAGTTCCTAAAAGAAAGCAAGCCCCCCCCCCAAAAAAAAACAAAACAAAACAAAACAAAGGGCAGTCAAACAAGGCATACTGTTTAAGGGAACATGCCCCCAACCCTGGAAGCCCTCAATCCATTCCAGAAAGTCTGACTCTCCATTTCTCTCTTTTGCAACAGTTTCAGATAAATGAGTTCTGAATATTATTCATCGAAGTTACAGATGGCAGTTGAAGGAAATTCCTCCTTTCCTGGGGAGTCATTCCTCATCCACCAGATCAAACTCCTCTTTGTACCCCTGACCTTTAACATAGAGAGAATAAGAGCCAGTAACTCCTTGCCAGTTAGGGAAAGTTTTTTTTATTGAAGGACATTTTTGATGTCAAAGAAAGAAAGTGCCTGGAGACTAGTTCTATATCTTTCTTTCCTAAACCAATTTGTGATAGTGCTCAAGTTCAAAACGCTGCGACTACACAGCATGGTTAACCCTTCTTCCTCGTTTAAGTTTTCTAGTTACACTAGATTTAAAAGATGGTTATTAGCACATCCCTATTCAATTAAGACTTCAGATGTTACTTAAGGTTTTGTGTGTCTGGATCACAGAATCAGTTCTCTGCCTTACCCTTTGGGCTATCCACTGCACCAAGTGTTAATAAAGTGTCTAGCTGTAGTTATAGCTCATTACTGGCTACAGATTATCCATGTGTTTCCATATTTAGACAACTCGCTTATCTTTGGAGAGTCTTTTTCAAAGAGTCAAGAATCTGTCACTTGGGAGAGAGATCTCCTACACATACTGTGATTCCAAAAGAACATTTAAAATTATTTTTTGACTCATTCACACAGGATTGTGTTCCTGGAGTGTCGATGGTATTTGAAGTCTCTTTGGTTCCAGCACCAACAGCCATTATCTTTTCAAATTCCAGTTGTGGGATTTATCAAAAGATAAATTACTTGGTGGAGACAATGAATATCCCTAAATCCAAGTCTCCCCTTTCCCCTGCCACTTCAAAATAGTCAGTTACCACAGATGATGCAGACTTGGGGAGCAGTATCAGGATGGGTAAATGTCCAAGGCATTTAGGACAACAGGGACAGATGCAAGCACATACATTTATTTATTTTTATTTATTTGCCATTTGTTAACTGGGCTAGTCTGGCTGGGCAGTTGCTCTTTTTCCGCAAAGACCCGAGGAGAAAAGCTCCAGATACAAAGATTACAATTAGTTACAAAAGAGAAATGCAGACATAAACAAAACCATACAATGAGAATATTATTTGTCTTAAACATTCTTAAGAAGGTACAATTAATAATCTTACAATCACATGTAATTGATATAGTTGCATGGTAATAAATAGGAGAAGAGGAAAGGAAGGACTAATAAGTAGGGAAGTCCTACTTATAGTGTGGAGTCTCATCAGGGAATAGTGGGGAAGGGGCAAGGTAAGAGGATGAAAGATATAGGTGGGCATTGTCTGATACAGTAAATAGTGATTGACAAAGAGGTACATTGTTACTGAAATAGAAGTAGAAACATAAAAACAGGAGTCAAAGATTCAGGAAATGGAGACAGTGGTTTGGGGGGAGAAGAAAGGCTGGGGAGGAATTACCTCAAGTAGGGTCTTTACAGGGGCTGGTCCAGGAGTTGGGTAGGTAGTCCTTTAGGGCTAGTTTGAAACTGGGTGAATTTTTGTGAGATCTGATATGGAGAGGGAGCTTGTTCCAAGATGTGGAGACTGCATGACTGTAAATGCTTTTTCCTATGGATTTACTAGGCTTGGAAATTTGGAAAAGGTGTTGGTTAGAGCTATGAAGCTCCCAATTAGGGACATAGGGGGAGATGAGAGTTGCTAGTGAAGGACAGGCTAGGGGTTGTTGTAAGATGGAGTGTGTCAAGCGAAGCTGAGGCAGAAGGAGTTGGTTATGGATCTCTAGCCAGTGTAGTTTTTTTAAGGAGAGGCAGTGGTGAGAGTGATAGGGGAGACTTCTGTCAAACCTAGCAATTTTATTTTATGTTCGTTCTAGTTTGTTTAAAAGATTTTTTTGGAGGTTAGTAAATATAGGGGTGGCATATAGTAAAGTAGGTTGGAGGTAGGCTTGAGCAAGGGATACTTTGGATTCTTGTGTAAGGAATTTTTTATTTCTGTATAGCAATCCTAGTTTCTGGTGGGTCCTTTTGATGCAGTTGTTGATGTGGGTGTCAGATTTTAGTTCGTCATCTATGAGTATACCGAGAAATTTAGTGTGTGACTTGGCTAGAATAGTTATATTGTTTAGGGATGAGATAGAGAAGGAATATTTGAGGTGTTGGAGGGGTTTGGGAAGGAAAAGTAGAAGTTTAGTTTTATTGGGGTTAAATAGGAGTTGATTAGTAGTGAGACATCTTTCAACAGAGTGTAATGTGTCTTATGTGAGGTTATGTAGGTGTGATAGATTGTCAGAGGCATTGATGATTGTAGAGTCATCTGCATATTGTATGAGTTTAGAGTGGGGGCAGGAATGGAAGAGATCATTAGTAAAATATTAAATAGTAGGGGACCCAAGATGGAGCCTTGGGGGACTCCAGTAAGAATGGGAAGGAATGGAGAAGTAGCTGACATCCATTTAACAAACTGAGCTCTATTTGATAGGTATGAAGACAACCAGTTAAGGGTGGAGGTAGAGAGCTTAAAGGAAGCACATTTAGAGAGCAGGAGGTTATGGGAAACAGTGTCAAAAGCCTTAGAGATGTCAAAGAAGAAGTAACATACTAGTTTGTTGTTATTGAGAGAAGTGGAGATGGAGTTAGTAAAGGATAGTAGAGCGGTAGTACTACTATGATGAGGGCAAAAGCCGTGTTGGGTAGGGCTGAGGAGATTTTCCTGAATGAGGTGTGCAATGAACTGTTTGTGGATGCACTTTTCTAGGATCTTCGAGATAGGGGATATAATAATAGCAATAGGCCTGAAATTTGAGGGGTCGGTGGAGTTACCGCATTTATGCAGGGGTATAATATAGTACTTTTTCCATTTTGAGCAATGGGGGTGGGGGGTGCGCAGAGATATGTCATAGCTGATCAGGACTAATTAGCTATCTAAGTTCAAGAAAATTGGAATAAGGGCAGGGAAATATAAAATATAAGCTAAAATCAAATCTGTTGCTGGGAAAGTCCACTGCTGGAGCAAGGCTCAAAGAGGATGGGTGGTCTTCCTGGGTTGGCGAGGGATGTCTGAGCCTTTTTGGTGATGCAAGAGACCTGTATTATAAATATAGATAGAGGAAAACAGATGCTTGTTCTAATCAAAGCACTCAACTCTCTGAGTTACCTTTGGTCACATGGACCTCTTCACATTGCTGCATATAATACTACAGCCATGTATTATATGAACAAGCAAGGAGGAACCAGGTCATAACCCCTATGCAGACTAACTATGTTAGCTTTGGGGTATAGCTTTACAGCACAGTCTCACTAACAGATATCTTACAATTTGTCAGAGCAAAACTGTGCAATAAACAAGCTGAGCAGGACAAAGGCAGACCCTAACAAATGGAAACTAGATCAGGGATTCTTCCATGATTTGATCCATATGTGAAGAGTTCCTCAAGTAGACTTCTTTCCCTGGTATTTGGTGCCTGCATCTGTAGGAGCAGCAGATGGAGAAGGATGTATTTGAAGAAGGAGCCTTCTGTAGGATCTCATGGAAGTAGAGTTAGAATTGTACAGCAAAGGCTTAAGCAGGAAACAGTGGAAACTCCAATACAGGTAATATTGCAACATGATGAGCCAATGACGTCTCAGATGGAGTTTAACAGACGAAGCAGGATGCATCTGAGGAAGGTATGTCACAGGGTCAGGGTCTACAATCTTGTGTTGAAGACTCACATGAAGGTCCAGTTAGAATCACACAGCAAAGCAAAGAGCAGGAAACAGAGAGCTAGGAAGATACTCGCAGTCCAGAGGAAAATAATCTAAGAGAAGATGAATATCTTCTGCATTTTATAATTGTAAAAACTGTACATTTTCTTCTACTTGTACAATGAGAAACTATTATGTTACTTTATGTATGTATGTATTTTTTGTTTTCTGTACTTAAATCTATAATAACTGTGTGGCTTTTCTGGCCTGGCAACCAATAAAAATGGCATCAGTCCCAGTCGGACTTTCCAGATAAACAAAGACAAATAAATAATAAATAACTGCAATAGACCTGGCTAGATATATTAAGACAGATAAAGAAACAGATGAAAGAAGTAAATAACACCCTGAGTGACAGAAGTCTGCTGAAGCAAGTGAATCCAGAAATCAAGGCTATTAAGAGACAGAGAGTTACCAGAAAAATGTTGTGCAACAAAGGAAAGGAAGATAACAAGCAGAATGTGAGGAAAGTATAAAACAACGAAGTCAACAAGTATCGCTGTTAACGGAATAGCCAAAAGGGAGCAGATACGCATAAATCCTTGGAAAGACAGCTTGGTAAAAGCAAGATGCAGTACCAATACAGACCAACATTTATTATGCACTATTTCCACTAATAAACTAAAAGCATTGACACAAACAGAAACACTTAGAAGGTATGTAGTAAATGTAAACTAAAAGTTCAAAATAAGCAGTTCATTGATGACCCTTATCTAGTTCACAGCACAGCTTCCATCCAAAACACAGTACCTCCACAGCCCTCATAAGTTTCACTAACTACATCAACCTCCTCAAAAACAATGGACAACTAGTCTCTACTATATTCCTTGATACGTTCAAAGCTTTTTGATATGGTATTCCACCAACAGGCAACTAAATGGGATAATAAACTCTCCACACTCCTCCCAGTCTCTGTTGGGGTTCCTCGGGGTTCCATCCTTGGTCCTTTTCTTTTTATTATATTCATAAATAGTCTAAACACTGCCACTAAATCTTCTTCTGTCATTCAATATGCCAACGATGCTACTCTTATTTACTCTGCCCTCACACCCCAAGAACTCCAGAATAAACTGCAAGAATCATTTATAGATAGTGAAAATTACCTAAATGAACTTCAACTCATCCTAAACCCAAACAGGACAAAGTTAATAATCTTCTCCAACAGGAAATCCAAAGTAAACCCACCTCCTGTCTCCATCTACTCCACTAATGGCACTATAATAGAACCAGTTAACCAAACCAAACTACTTGGTGTCACGATATATAACAACCTAACATTTAACAAGCACATATCACTCACAATTAAGAAAGTTCACATCAGACTTGGTGCTCTATATAGGACCAAACCTTATCTTAGTCAAAATGCCAGACTGGCCACAGTCAGATCCCACCTCTTATCTGCTCTACTGTTCTCAAATTTTCACTAACCTGTGCATGTCTGATTTACATCTACTTGATTCCTGCTATAATAAAATAAAAAAAAGTTATGCTAATATATCCAACAGGACCCATCATTGCTTTGCTCTTCAAAAGCTACACTGGCTTGACTTTCCCAGTCTGTTATTGGTCAATCAGCTCACCACTGCCCACTGTATTATCCACAAACCTGAAAACTGCCCTGCACTCTCCAACCTAGTGCAACTAGATACCAACCCCAAGACCCTTAGATCGTCCCATAAACGTATACTCAAGGTAACTAAGTCCCATAATTACTTTGATGACTCTCTGTTCACCTATAAAGTAGTCAAACAGTGGAACCTAATATCCCAGAATATCCTAAAAGACACAGATGATCATAGCTTCAAACAACTCATAAAGGAATACCTGACTCAAAAATGGTTTATGCTCCTGTAATACTCTGGCTATTTTCTCATGCCATCAATCAAATGTTTCTTTTGTCTTATTTTCTTCTTGTCTTACTTTTACTAAATGAAAATACCACAAGGGTTTATTGTAGTTATGTATCTAATGAGTTTCATATTACTGTCTGTAGCACGACTTAGGAAAGGTAATGTTTTCTGTTTACATTCTATTTTTGTAAATTGTGATTCATATATTTACAGGTTCATAGGTTAGTACTAAGTTAACTGCCCCCGCGAGCCATTTTAAGCCTAGCCAATTATCCCTTGTGGGGCTCAAACCCTGCACCTTGTGTTTGTAAGGTAAACACCTTAACCATTAAGCCATCCTCCCAACCTGATTGTAAGCAACTGTTAATTTTATTTATTTTTATTTATTTTAATAAATAAATAAAATAAATTAAAATAAATAAATAAATAAAAACAAAAAGAATAGAAATACCACCACAAAAGAAGAAATAGAGCTGCTCTAGATACATGGAGGGATAAAACTCTGACTACAACCCAGCTGCGCCAGGTCTGATTAGTGGCGTAGGTGACTTACTGAACGGCAGGGAAGAGATGGGCATTCCCATCCCAAGTGGAAGGGTACTTATTGACACGCTCCCTAAGGGGAGGTGTAGTCTAAAGAGGAGGGTTGCCCTCAGCTGTAATCAATGATCATGGAGGGATGGGGAAATAAAGTAAGTAGGTCATGAACAAAAAATCCCCCTCAACAGAAGTGCAGATGAGCCAAGCCAACAGGATACCCTAAGGATTCAAAACCAGCCCCAGCAAAAACAGTGTAAGTGTGGCGGTTGAAGAGTAGCTGGTAGACCTTCATATGTCATCTATGACATCCGGAAATAACCATCTACATTACTGTACATTCATATTCTTCAAATTTTAAACTAATAAACTTAAATAATTTACATTTTTAAGTATTTAACAGAAAGCAAATCAAAACTGGCCTGTGAAAGTAATATGATGAATGTGCAAAGAATGAAAACTACATTCTCAGTATTACAGTCTCCAGAAAAGGATACTATATTTAAAAGATTCAAGGTCGATGAAGGGAAAAGGAAAACAGCATGTCAAGAACAAAAACAGAACAGTCTTTTGCTCTAGATGAATTGAAGATAGGTCGGACTCCATTACAGTTTGCAATCAAACAGATTTCAGAGCAATTAACTGATGTTAAGCTCGCACTATCAGGCATATCCAAACAGCTAAATAATTCCAAACAGAGCATTTCAGCATGTGAAGATAAACTGCTGTCCATAAAGCAAAGGCTCCAAGACAGCAGCAACAGTATCAAATACATTAAGGACAAACTTCCAGAAGCAGAAGGAAGACTCTGATCATCAAAGCCTTCCTGAATTGTTTGACCATGCCTTGCTCATACCTACTCTTCATAAAATCAATGTGTTCCTTTTAAGCCAATATCTTTCCACTAATCCAATAACTATTGAGCCCTGAAAACTTGACTTGCTTCTAATCACCCTAGACAAATATATGCTAAGCTTTTAAATTACCAGGAAGTCGTTATTATATTATTGGAAATGAGGTAGAAAAAATAATTAATCTGGAAAAGTAACAAAATAATAATTACCCATAACCTGCCTCCATTAATCAGGCAAAATAGAAAAAAGCTAGCATCTTTTTGTGCACATTTAATAAAAAAAGGCTACAGATTTCAAATGCTTTAACCAGCAATACTCTTGTTCACTCATCAAGGGAATAAATACAACATGCCCTCAATCGAAGAGGTCAAGGCTATTTTAAAACAATTCTTTAATTTCAAGCCAGACTAAATCTCCAGCTAGTAATTAGTAACTTAGCAGTACGTAATGTTGCATCCCTCATGTATAAATAAACTGTTCGGAGAATTGTAGATCCAACTAATAAATAGTAGAGGTGACATTTTTGGGCTAAATTCTTCAAGTTAACTCTGGGCATACACAAGGACTGGCTGCCACATATTTTATTAGCTATACTGTAAATAATTGTTTTTATAATGAGTTATTGTTATTAATTCACAGGCAACTTTTTTTCATTCAAGTGCCACACCTGAGATAGTTTTCCTCTTTTTTAGTTTTACTATTTCAATTTTAAACTTGAAACAGACTTATAGCTGATCTAGATTAGAGGTTCTACCAGTTTTGGAATTTATGATTGAGTTCCAGTCAAGTTTAGTGGGTATAGAAGTCTTAGAGGGTTATTTACATTTGTTATTAATGAAATATGATGGAGTATTACCTTTACAAATACACTAGACCAAAATGCTTTTAGAGACTAATATTAATCACTTAACTAAGATATTTAGCTCTTCCTTTTTTCTTCCCCCACTTTCTTTTACAATCTATTATTAGCATAAGTCTATTTTTTCATGGTTAAATAATTATTCTCAATTGCATTATACCTCAATCTCCCTTTTATTAGTAGGACAACACCACTGTTAGATTAGTAGCTGATACATACCTTTGAAACATTTTGTAGTTATCAATAGTCTTTTATGGTGAATATATTGGACTGGATTCTTATTTATTTATTTATTTATAGAAGATGGTACTTTAATGTTTTCATTCTTTGCTCGCTTGATATTAGGACACATCACCACTGCTATTATCACTTATTTGCTAACTCTTCCAGTAAGTGGGATCTTAGGGTTAGGCCTATAGGGTTGCCAGGAAAAGTAGTTTATTGTGTGCCTAGTTATTTGCAATACTTATACAATACTGCTAAAATGATGTGTACTATCAGATATCATATTTGTAAGCTCTTTTTAACCACACAGTCTCTATTAATCTGTGCAATTGATATAAATCATTGAGTCCTGGAATCTTAATGGCATTCAGCAAAGTAATAAAAGGAATCTGTTACCACATCTAGTCTGAAAATCCAAAGCACAGATCTGTTTTATCCAAGACATTCGTATGTGTACCCAACAATAGGACATAATTAAAAATAAGAAAATGATTCATCATATAGTAGCCTCTGGGAACAGTCAAAAAAATAAAGCTATATTAATTAAAAACACATTCGCTGGTGCCATTATAACTAGCAAATATGATACTAATGGTAGGTGGAGTTATTTTTATCTGCTTTAACCGTAATTTGAGAGACTCAGCTCTTTTTTAAATGTGTATACACCTTGTGGTAACCAGCATGAATTCATAATAGCAATTCACAGTCTACATTATAAATTTAATATAGCAATATCTGACAATGTCAGTGTGGTATATTAAGATTTACCCACAGTTGGTGTGGTTTAATCATGAGGGCGAAGTCCGAGTGATCAAATAAAGCCAACCATGGGTAAATCTTAATATACTACATCACAGAGTCTTATTGCTATTATACAATAACATTATTTAAGAAAAGATTACTTCCCTTTCTTAAATAACGCCTTTGTATAATGGCACCAAGGTGTTCTTCTGCTTCTTCTGCATATCCTGTTGCTTTTTCGATATAGTGTGCATGCGTATAGGACTTGTGTTCCCATCATTATCCAGTACATCAGTGCTTTGGAAAGGAAGCAATGCAGAAAGGAAGGTCTCCGTTGCTCCTTTTTTATTTTTCTTTAAAACAAAAAGTTTTGGACAGTTTAGGGGTAGGAGAGAGACAGAATGGAGGAAATACAAGGAAAAGCAGGCACGTGTCTTTAGTTTTGAATAGCATACCTGATTTTCCTAGTATTTTCTCCTTACTGTCTCTCTTGTATGTCCGGTCTCCTGATTTCTAACTTTATTTATTTATTTTTGTTTAAAAAAATATAAAAGTTACAGTATATACCAATGGAAAAAAGTCTGAGAGACCGAACCTTTTTTCATTGGTATATGCTCAGATTTACAACAGGCATGCTGGTTGGGCTGATCAATCAGCGTGCTACTTTTTGAATGCTAATGGCCAGTCATTGTGTAATAACCATTTATTCATTATTGGTGATGACTGGAACTCGGTTATAAATTTCAAAACTGACAGAACCTCTAACTGTAGACTTTACAATCTTAATGCCTATTTGGCTTTATTGGAATTAATTTCTGATTTTGATTTGTTAGAGCCTTATAATGTATGTCATTATAAAAATCAGTTTTATAAATTTACATATTATTCTAGATGTTATCATTCATTTTCTAGAATTGATTACTTTCTAATGTCGTACATATTTGCAAATAAAGAACTTAATTTTAACACTAAACCAAAATAATTTCTCTGACCACTTCAGAATTACTCTAGATATTCCTCTCTCTTCTCCAGTAACAAATAACAACTCTGTTTACAATTGGTCACTAAATCCTACTCTTTTACTTAAACAAGATAAGGACAGCATAAATTCAATGTTACAAGATCATGAAACTCTTAATCTGAATGTCGATATTCCCACAGATATTAATTGGGCCACCCTAAAAATACAAGTAAAGAGGTATTCTTTTAAAAATCTTCATATTATAAGACACAGCACAAATAAAAAGAAATTCATTTTTTAAATAAACTTAATAAATTAGAGGCAGAACAACTAATTAAATCAGACTTTAAATTAGACAAAGCAATCCTCAAAATAAAAAAAAGAATTAAATAGTCTCTGAATGGATCCTGTCTCCCTCTAAACACTGGCTAGACTATTAAAAATTCCCAAATACCATCAAATACCCTCCTTTTATTCAGTCTATCAAATACAAAAATCACATTTTCAAGTTTTCAATAATACACCAAATGTTTTACAAGCATTCTCTTGTAAAGCATTCTCTAAACTATACTCTCAACTTTATGGCCTTCACAATATTAATTCTGAAAATAATGAGTTTTAAGATTGCCTCAACAAAATACATTTTCAAAAAACTTAATACAAAACAGATTTTTTTGAACACTTCATTCACCCTTAAAAAAGTATTATTGAATTTTATACAATTTTTTATCTCTCTCTCTCTCTCTATATATATATATATATATATATATATATATATATATGTGTGTGTGTGTGTGTATGTGTGTATATATATATATATATATATATATATATATATATATATATATATATATATATATATATATTCTGCTAAAACTATTCAGTTATATTAAAAATCAAGGAATTTCAGATCTTTGCGTAAATAGTTCTAAAACTATATTTTTGCTAAAACCTAATCAGGATTCCAATTATCCAATTAATTATAAATTATAAACCTATTTCACTCATTAATGTAGACTTAAAAATGTATGCCTCCATTCTAGCCAATAGGTTGAAATCAATCCTTACCTCAGTTATCTTTCCTTACCAGTCAGGCTTTGTAAAACAGAGACAAACATCCCATCATACTCTCGCACTTGAAATAACACAATTATTTATTCATGCATTTAACTATTAAAACTATGCTTTGGCTATTGATGTTGCCAAACCATTTGACCAGGTTAACTTAAACTTTCTTTTTTAGTCATGGACTATTATGGATTTCTAAATAGTTGTATTAATTCCATTAAAAATGTATATGATAAAGCATCTACCCAATTTTACGTTAACAAAAATATATCTAGCCCAATCCCTATTATGAATGGTATTAGACAAGGTTGTCCTTTGTACCCCTACTTGTTTAATATTCATATTCAGCCTTTAATTTTAACACTTACAGAAAATACTATCACCCACCAAAAAGTTTTAATACCACAATTCCTTATATTACATTTGCAGATGACATTGCAATCAGTTTTTTACTCCTGTCTTCTGATATTATTAAAATTATTCCAAAAATTAGTTCCTTTTCCAGAGTTTCCATTTATAGTTTAAATCTCTATAAGTTCATTATTTATTCCCTTGATCCAAACCTATCATATCTTTATGAATCTTTATCCATATCTCATGATAGTAAATTCTCTTCTTTTCTAAAATACTTTGGGATCCATTTTACCAAGAATAATCCAAATCCTTTGCAAATAATGTCCAGAAAAAAATAAGTTATGTACTCACCATAACATTCCATCTGAGTAGGTAACTTCATTTGTCAGCAACCTCTGGGTATCGGATCCGATTTGTATCCGAGCCGGCAGCTTTCCTAACAAAAGATCCAAGCTCCAAGCTCCTCCCCCTACCCATAATACCCTGCTACTTCCCTCTAGTCCTCAGATCGAGTTTGCCATAGTATCACAGAATACTACAATAACAAAAAAAAGAAAAAAAAACACTTGAACATCCTAACCTGATGTCATCTGGGAATTGAACACAATAATCCTTCAAGGACGAACTACAGGTCAGGGGGACGGAGGGAGGGTTGGTTGCTGACAAATGAAGTTACCTACTCAGATGGAACGTTATGGTGAGTACATAACTTCTTTATTTGAAGTAGTTAACTTCATTTGATCAGCAACCTGTGGGACAGAGTCCCCAGCTACCAACAACTTGGGTGGTCCTCGAAGGATATTCAGGAGTACTGCAGAGCCAAAATATGCCCTTCCTCTAGATATCAGATCCAATTTATAATGTGTAATGAAAGTATGAAAGGAAGCCCAAGTAGCTGCTGAACAAATGTCATCCAAAGGGACCCTCGACCAGAAGGCAGCAGAAGTAGCCACAGAATGGGTAGAATGTGCCCGAACCCGAACGGGCTCAGGTCGACCAGAGCTTCTGTATGCGAGAAGAATGCATTGGGAAATCCACCTAGCTAAGGTTACCTTTGTCACTGGTTTACCCAAACAGGACTTAGCAAATGAGACAAAGAGTTGTTCCGATTTTCAAAAAACAGCCGTTCTGTGTAAATAAAATTGCAACTGTCTATGTACATCCAGACAATGAAGTCTATACTCTCCTTTGTTGTGATAATTAGGAAAGAAGACAGACAGATTGATGGATTGGTTGATGTTGGCTTTGGAAGCCACTTTAGGCAGAAAGGAGGGATTAGTCCTGAGGGAAACTATGTCTATGAAAAATGATGTATGTAGGCTTACTACAAAGAGCCTGAAGCTCCGATATCCTTCTAGCTGAGGTAATAGCAATCAGGAAGGCAGTTTACCAAGATACATACTTTAAGTCAACCGAAGCTGCAGGTTCAAAAGGGGGACCAGTCAGAGACTGGAGAACTAGGGTTAAATCCCATGGAGGAACTGCATCCTTAACAGGAGGTCTTAAAAGAAAGGTACCTTTCAGGAAGGTCTTGCAGATCTTAGAGGAAGCTAGGGGGTCAAAATTGTTTCCAATGTGGAAGTAGGAAATAGCTGCCAATTGAACTTTAACAGTTGAAGAACTAGCCCCCTGATGAAAAATATGGGATAGAAAGTCGAGGACTGCTGGAATAGGAGCCGTAAAAGGATCCAAACTCCTATGCTCAGCCCAGATAGAAAAACGCTTCCATTTACTCTTGTAGACTTTCCTGGTAGAAGGCTTATGAGCAGCCACCAGGATAGCCTTAACTGAGGATGAGATACCGGGAGTCCTAGCCATTAACGGAACTGGATCAACCAAGCCGAGAGCTTGAGGTTGTCCAGGTCGGGGGGTTTTAAGCCCAAGGGATGAGAAATCAGATCCAAAATGGGATCTGAGATCCAGGGAGGATGCACTAGATGAGACCGTAGGCATTGGAACCAGGTTTGATGAGGCCAGAATGGGGGTATGAGGATAACTCTGCTTCCCAACCAACGAGCTTTCTGCAAGAATTTTGTCATCAACGGAAGAGGAGGATAAGCATAAAGAAGACCGGATGGCCAATTATGAACCAGAGCATCTCTGGGGGTTTCCCCTGGTGGGGGAATTAGAGCGAAAAACTTGCTGCACTTTGCATTTGAAGGCAACGCAAACAGATCGCAGCAAGGTTGACCCCATCTGAGGAAGACCTGTTTCACTACTAAAGGGTTCAGAGACCACTCGTAAGGTGAGAGGATAGTTCGACTCAGCTTGTCCGCTAGAATGTTTGACCGACCCGGTATGTACGTTGCTATGAGAAAGCAGTTGGTGGATATCGCCCATTCCCACACTCTCATGGCCTCTCGGCAAAGTGGGAAAGATCTGGTTCCCCCCTGCTTGTTGATGTACCAGACCACTGACATGTTGTCTGTTTGAATTGCAATAGTCCCTAGAGGAAGAAGGGCATGGAGAGCCTGCAACGCTAGAAGCACCACCCTCATCTCCAGAACATTGATATGCAAAAAGGTCTCTGTGTGAGTCCACGTGCCTTGGACGGTTCTGCCCATGTAATGCCCCCCCCCCACCCAAGGCGAGACGTGTCTGTGGTTACTGTGACTTGGGGTGGGGACATGGAGAAGGGGCACCCTTCCCGGAGGTCCCTTGAATGGAGTCACCAAAGTAGAGATTCCTTGCAAACCCTGCTGAGGGGAATAGGGGAAGACAAACGATGTCATATGATGGACCACTGGACCTGTAAGGTGCATTGAAGAATTCTCATATTCAAACGTGCGAGCGGTGACAGGTTGATGGCCGCTGCCATGGACCCCAGAGCCATCAGGACTAATTCCGCTGGAGGGGCCGAGGACTGTAGAAGAGCCAAAATGTGGAGATTTAGGTTGCAGAGTCTGTCCATTGCCAGAAAGACTTTGGACTGAATTGTGTCTATTCTGGCCCCTATGAAATCCAAGATCTGAGTAGGCTGAAGGGAGGATTTCTTGTGGCTGATCGTGATCCCTAGATGGTGGGCGAGATGTAGGAAATAGTCCCTGGCTGAACATAGTAGATGCCTGGTGGGGGTGGCTAGGAGCCAGTCGTCTAGGTAAGGAAAAAACCTGTATTCCCTGAAGCCTCAGGTGGGCCGCTACAATTGCCATGACCTTGGTGAACACCCTGGGGGCTGTGGTGAGACCGAAGGGTAGGACCCTGAACTGATAATGGCTGGCTCCCAGCTGAAAGTGGAGAAACCTCCTGGATCGCCTGTCCATTAGAATGTGGTAGTATGCATCCTTGAGGTCTATGGAGCACATCCAGTTGTTCTTCTGTAAAAGTGGGAGAATGGATTGAATGGTGACCATCCGGAACTTTTCTTTGGCGACTGACAGGTTCAGTGTGGACAGGTCGAGAATTGGCCGTAAGTCCCCCGTCTTTTTTGGCACCAAAAAGAACCTGGAGTAAAAGCCTGATCCAGATTGACTGGGGGGACGTGCTGGATGGCTCTTTTTCTTAGCAGCTCCTTTATTTCGAAGGCTGCTGCCTCCCCCTGATTGGGAGGGACATTGGGGAGGCGCCCTGACTGGGGAGGAGAACTTAGGAATGGAATTGAGTAACCTCTGGATATGATTCAGAGCACCCAACGATCTGTCGTAATGGACTCCCAATGTGCTAGATGCTCTGAGAAACACCCCCCCCGACTGCCTTCAGAGAGGAGCAGTCGGCCAACCCCTCAGGGTTGCTGCGCGGGTCGATCGGAAAATGGTTCCCTCGACCCGAAATTCTTCAGCCCCCCCCCTCTGCCTCTGGGCCGGCGTCCACCCTGCCCTCCTCTGCCTCTGAAGGACGAGGGGTCCAGAGCAAAACGGGATTGTTGAGATTTCCGGAACCACATCTTCTTCTGTCCTCTTTGGTTCCTGCAGAAGGACCTCTGAGGAGCCGAGAAGTGGATCCTGATGGCAGACAACGTCTTCCCAACTTTCTCGCTCTGGAGTGGCATATCGCGGACGGTTTTGCCGAAAAGCATAGAACCGCCAAAAGGGGTGTTCACGAAGGACGCCTTGAAGGGTTCCGCAAAGTCGCAGAGATGGAGCCAGGCCTGTCGTCGTAAGACAATGCCTGCTCCGCTGGCTCTAGCCAATCCCTCCGTGGCATGAGAGAGAAGCTGCATAGAGGTGTTTGTGATGGACTTAAGAGTGGCCATTCGAGCCGAGAAGGTCCGTTTGTCCTCGGCCGACATGGACTCTGGGGGTGACCCAGCGTACTCTTTGATTAGGTCCCGCTGGAGCCGAATAACATGTGCCATATAGTTCAGCGACCTTACAGAGAAGGTCGCTGAAGCGAACATCCGCTTTCTGAGGTGGTCCATCATCTGAGACTCCTTGTCTGGAGGATGTACCGAGGAACTCTCCTGTGCCAATTCCTTCTTGGTGGCAGCCACCACCACCATGGCATCTACTGGGGCACCCTTGCTCCAAACTGTCCTGTCTGTGGGGGGCTGAGGATCCTGTCCAGTCTCTTGGGTATTGGCTCCACAGTGTCCGGCTCCTTCCATGCCCTGGTAGTTATGAGGTCCACCAGGGGATCGGCAGGAGGGGACACCAAATGGTAGATGGGCCTGCGTTGAATGTCTCCAGAAACACAGACTCATCCGAGGAAGGCTTTTGGGCTGACCACCCCCCTCTAATACGAAGCATTTCCATAATGTCTCCAAAGAAGACATCCTCGGGGGGTGACCTGGGGGAACCTTCCCCTTCCTCCAAGTCCGCGTCTTCTG
This sequence comes from Protopterus annectens, assembly GCF_019279795.1. Lineage (NCBI taxonomy): Eukaryota > Metazoa > Chordata > Ceratodontiformes > Protopteridae > Protopterus > Protopterus annectens. The sequence goes on from NC_056750.1 coordinate 843,835,434, forward strand.
TGAGGGACTCGGGTGAGTCCAAGTGCCTCCTCTTACACTTTTGTTTGTGAGGGACCTCCTTTGGGGGGGCTGTACGAGGAGGGCTCACCAACAATGTCCTGTTCCTCTACAGGAACCATCTGGGACGTAGGCGCAGGCTGTCCCTGGGGCTGGATGATGGAAGACAGGCTCATCTGAGAGGGAATGGCGGGTGGATCCGTAGCAAGAGCCTGGGGCCTCGAATCCCTCAAAAGGGCCCTCAAATGCCGAGGGTGAGCTGCTCTCACTAGGAACTGAAAGCAGCCCCCTCGGATCCAACGTGTGAATCGGAGCCAGAGATGACCCGATCGGATCCGAAAGAACAGTGCACTCCAACCTCATAGGAGCCAAAGGCACACTGATCCCTCTGGATCCGACGCTCAGCTCATGGCCCCGAGAGCTTGGATCTGAAAAAGGACCCGACAAACTCGAAGGTGCAGTTGGCGCTGAAGTAGGAATCACTGTCGGCGCCGACATCACCCGGCTCCGAAGCTACCCGGACCCGACAGCTCTGAACCTCAATAGTGGGTCAGAGAAGGAGCAATGGGGGTGAAAAATGGGGTCGAGCTCCCCCCTCCGGAGGGGGGGAGGCAAGAGCACTCCCATCTGCAGCTGGGCCTGAAGAAATCGATGCATCATCTGGTCCATGTCCGCGTCGGATATACTTCTGGTTGACCTGGATGAGGCTGCCCAGGCTGGCCGGGAAGGCCGCCTAGACGACATTGAAGGTGACCGGGTCTCCTCCTCCGGCTCCAGTGAGAAACGTGGAGAACAAAGCCGGGAGGGGGAAGACCCGGAGACCTTAAGGAGGGAGGTGAGCTGCTTAGACGGCAGGGCCGAGGGGCTTGAATCGGCCTGCCTCTTGTGGCTACGATGCCTGTCCTTATCATGCTCCTTGTCTTTCTTGTCTTTTTTTCTGGTGTCCCTTTCCTCATGAGCCGAAAAGGGAGTTTGAATCCCAGCCAGGGGAGCGGGAATGGTCGATGTAGCAGCCGCAGCAGCGGCTGGTGCCACAGAGGTGGAAGAGGATGAAGCCGAATCAGGGGGCAAAAGGCCCGCAATGATTAGCTTGGTCCTCCTATCCCTCAAAGCCCTGGGGTTGAAGGCTGCACAGATAGTGCAGCCCAACGAAAGGTGGTCCACACCCAGGCAAATAACGCACCAAGTGTGGCCATCTGCTGGGGACAGTTTATGGCCACACTCGGAGCATTTAGAAAAAATTGCTTTTGGGCCTTCAGACATTTTAGAAAAGAACAGGCCCACACACACACACACACACACACCTTCACACACACAGACGGAAAGGGGGAGGGGAAAATAATTTATAGGCTAAAGCTAATGTGAAAAACTACAAAAAAATAGTATAAGGGAGGAAAGGTACCACACACACCAAGTTTAAGAGATTTTAAGGGAAAAAAAGTTTGAATAACTTTCCAACTCACAAACCCAACGCTAGGAGCTCGTTCTCAGATGCTTCAAGAAGCTGCGGCAAATGAGAGCTGAGGACTAGAGGGAGGTAGCAGGGTATTATGGGTAGGGAGAGGAGCTTGGAGCTTGGATCTTTTGCTAGGAAAGCTGCCGGATCGGATCCGAATCGGATCTGATACCCACAGGTTGCTGATCAAATGACGTTAACTACTTCAGATTGATGGATAACAATTAAATAGGTTTACAGAAATGGAATAAATTAAAATTTTCTCTTTTATCAAAAGTCACAATGAACCTTCTTCCTAAACTTCTCTTTCTTTTTAACTCATCATTCTAACCCCTATCCTTTAAATTATTTCAAAATAGTACATTGAATATTATTAAATTTCTTTGGCTGCCCAAGATGATATGCATACCATGGAACTAATTAACACTTCATAAAGAAAGAGGAGGTTTTGGTTTGCCAGACTTTTATCTTTATTATAAGATTATTAATGACATTAGACTAGCTAAAGTAATTGATCTTTCACATAAGTTGTTTATATGGTACCCAGTTTAGGTAAAATTTTGGCACAAACATGTACTTACTTTTTGATGTAATATGCATGCCCTTAAGTATTCCATGGATACGCTCCATAAAATTATTCTATTTCCAACATTTATCAAATCCTTGAATTTCCTTGACACTTTTAGATTTACTCAACCAATTAGTAAAAGCCCCTAAAAATTAATAAAATTGAATAATCAGTTACTAGACTTAACTTCTTTAACTCATATAATTTATATGTCAGTTCTTGATTTTTTTAATTGTAAGCCTTCCTCCCCAGAAATTTTAAGAAATAAACTAAACCACCCAAAGGGATATCTCCCAATACTGAATCAAATAAGTAATTTGTTAAAAAATAAATTTGTTGATGTTAACTTTGATCATAATAAATATATTTCACTACAATCATTTAAACTATCAAATACTTAAAAACTTATTCTCAACAGTAAATACAGTGACGCAAACTTAGTTTCTTCCATTGGTTTAAGATTTATCCTACTCTTTCAGTGGATTCCATTCATCAATCTATTTTGCTAAACAACAAATGTATAGCCCTTAAACACTTATACTCAATTTTTGATATTAAATAATGCTTACAAAGATAGCCTTGATATTTCCTAATATTATTCCACAATGTAAGGCATGTGGTCAACCTAATACTGACTTAATTCATATTTTTTTGGCAGTATAAATATTTGCAGAAGATTCTGAGGACTCTTATGTCTAAACTACTCTCTTTAGGTCCCCCCCCCACACACACACATACATATATATATATATATATATATATATATATGTAATTGTAATTTTATGATTTTACACATCGCCCAACCTAATCTCACTGATAAAGAGTATGCATAACAAGAAACTGGAATGAATATCAGAATATGACCTTGGCTAACTTTAAAGGAATGACTTACGAATACATTAGCGCTGATTCTATGATCATGTGCCATAAGAAACATTTTCAAGAGATATCAGATAACATGGTTAACATTTCTGACATTATTCTATAAGTAATATGTTTAATTTACCCAATTCAGTGTTCATTCTCAGTCTCACTTCTTAAATTAATGTTTACTTTTGCCATTCTCTGTTCTACCTCACATCACTATTTTTGGACATCTTCTACATTTTAATGTCCATTACTCTATTTTTAAACTACTAGGCACTTATAGATTTTGTATATAGTTTTCTTTAAATGTGTAATAGAGTTGTGTGTAGCTTTTGAATATGTGTTTATTTTTCTCTGTGATAATGTAAATAATATATTTTTTCAATGTATGAAACGTTTTATTATGGGATTATATATTTGATAGTAAAATTAATGAAAAATTTTCAGAAAGATTGTATTTCAGTTTAGAAGCTACAATTGTATATTTTGTTGCTGGGTCATGGTGGGAATTCATAACTGTAATTGCATTACAATACATTGTTCTGAAAATACGTAGTTCTGGGTATCATATGTTATTATGATTTTCAATAACTTACTGAAGACAGAATTTACCATGCCCAACAAAATAATATTTCAGCATTCCTGAAGACAAATGATGCAGCCAAGTCAGATTTTAAAGATCAAGATTTTAACAAGCTAGCATGAAGTCTTCTTAGCATCCAACAAAAGCTCACTTAATGTAAAATGCACTGGTTTATAATGCACACCAAATGAAAAAAAAACTTCAGTAATGTGGATGGAAACATCAGGCCATACAAGTAGAGTTCTGGCTCATCTGGTACTGGCAGAGACAAAGTTATCCCTTACTCATACCCTTGGAAAAGCAAACGTTTGTCATTTTCCCCTTACTCATACCCTTGGAAAAGCAAACGTTTGTCATTTTCATAGAGGAGTGCTAAGTGACAGATCACCTCTGGAAGAGTTTTTTATTCAACTCTTCGACCGAAGCTGCTGTTAAAAAGGAGATAGTAGGAATTATCAATTATTTAATAATAACTGTAAGAATCAGAGAAGATTATAAAAGATTGGGAAATAGATTGGGAAAGCACTTTACAAGGGAACAATAGATGGATATATGTAAGGCTTCCAAGTATGCAACAAAATCTAGAAGGTTTAGACTTTTTGCTTAGAAGCGTTTCAGCAGATATTTTTGTGGTTCAAGCAGACTGTAAAGAATTCTTCCTCAGGTAGATAGCAATTGGAAGGTGGTATGGTTAAGAGACAGGTAACTAGAAACATGTCTTTGGAAGTGTAATGGCTTTTCAGATTTAAAAAATTCTCTATAGATTACTCTGTCTGAAATTTTGGAGGAGCAAATGTCTGTAACTAAGAAAGTGATTCTTTTGAGCTTGGAAACAGGATCTAAATGTCTTATGTGGTACTTTCATAACGACATTTAAACTAATAATATTTTATTTTGACATTAACTTGCCTTGAGCTAACAGAGGTGAAATTATTTTCCTCTAGCTACAAACAAAAGTATGATTTCTCTGTACTTTTTCTGGAGGAATCAATGTTAGCCCTCGCAGTAAAGCACAACGTTTGAAGGCTTACAAAGTTATATTAGCTATTTTGAGGTTATAGTGTAACAGCTGCCCCCAGACTTTTAATAATGGCATATAAAATGTGTCAGGATTAAGGATAACTCTGGGATGAGTCTCCAGATTTGACCAGTTAGAGGCTGACAGGTGGAAAGCAGCAGTTGTGACTGTTGATGAAATGAAAGCTTATTGTGGGAGGGCTTTTGATAAGGTCATGGAGAATGATTTTTGATATTAATTTCAGACAAACCACTCACTGGCTCTGGGGGATGGAGGAAGGTAGGATAGTACAATTGGATTGGCAAACTGGGGTGTTGGTTCCCACTTAAAAAATAGAGGTGGTATGCTTCAGCTTTAGAGGAATCAAACTGCATAGTCTCTCTGGAAAAGTCTAACCAGGGACCTGGAAAAGAGACCTCATCCAACAGTTGTGCCTTTGATTCGGGAAAAACAGTTCTGTTCCCATCTTGGATATGGAACAGTGGATCATGGGATTTTGCCAGTTCTATCTATATGTGGTTTGTAGACCTAGAAAAGGCACATGAATACCCCAGAATGTGGGAAGTGCTACAAAGATATGGGGTTCTTGGGCACCTTTGCATGCCATTTGGGCCCTGTATTTTGTGGAGTGAGAATTGGTTCTGCAGTCTTGATGTAAAGTCACATACGTTAAAGGTCAGTATAAGACAGGGGTGTACCTTGTCTCAACTCCTTTTCATGAATTTCATGTCCAGAACATCAAACCAAAGTTACAGTTTGGCAAATATCTAGTTTGGGGACATGAGATCTGCCCTGTGGTCCTCCTGACCTCAGGTGGCTGCGATCTGCAGTGTGTACTGGAGTGGTTAAGTGATGAATGTAAAGCAATTGGAATGAGCACTTCTAAATGAGTACTCATAATTTTCCCCTGAAAAGAGTGACTTTTTCACAGGTGAGGGTAGAGGGGATCAGGGGATGCACCAGCTGATGGGAGCAGTCAGCAATACTACAGGGTTTGTACTAGACCATGAGTGAGAGTAGAGAAGATAAGGGGACTGACCAGTGGATGGAGCAGTCAGCAGTACTGCAGGTGTTGTACTGGTCTGTGGTAGTGGTCAGAAATGAGTCTTGCCAGTCAATCTGTGTCCCCATCCTCAACCATGATTGTGAGCTGTTGTGGCTGATAAAATGAGATCACAGATAAAGGCAACACAAATCAGATTCCTTCATAGGTTTTTCAGGCTCACTTCCCAGGACAGAGTGAGATGATTGGCAATCTAGAAAGCATAGCAATAGGAAGGTTGAGGCAAACAGGGCAGCTGATCTTGGCACCAGCTTATAGGGGACAGCAAATCAGCTATTTCTTTATTTTATTATTTAAAACATGTAAATTAAAATAAAGCTTTCCTTTTTTAGTTTACTGAGATGCCTGGCTACTCCCCACCACTTTTCCATGTATAAAATGTCTGCATATCTTTATGATTTACATAAAGTATGTGCTTGAGGCAGCTCCCTAAACAGGCTGTATACTTTCAGCTTGCAACTGTGTAGAGGTGATTTTCTCTTGCATCTTCTGAGAATTATTGTCATAACTTGGCCTGTGAGTAGTTCTGATGCAAGTATGCAAGTAGAGGTGCTAGGAGTAAACGCAGACAACTATATTACAAACTTGAAGGAGTGTTTTCTTCGGCTTCATCCACTGCAATAGCAAAATGACCATGTTACTGTGTTTTTCAGGTGTTGCATGACAGAAGAAATGAAAATACAGCAACTGTTAGCCACCTTTTAAGTAATGCCCCTAGGTGTAGTTGCTTTTATTGCTCTACAAATGGGAAAGAGAAAGCTATGGAGGGGGAATAGATAGACAGACAGAGATAAAGTGGGGAGGACAAAGCGAGAGAGAGGAATTGCCTCCTAAATGCTGCAGACACTTTCAGCTCATCAGCATGAGAACATTTAAAGCAAGATCCATCGTGCGGAGGTGCAGCAGACTTTGCACATCAAAGGCAGTGAAGCTGTATTTCCATAAGCTGAACATTTGACACAGTGCAGACAATTTCTAGGGTTTCTCCACTAGATCTTAGCAATGGCTTTGAGTAGGGGCTATGATGTGGGTTTTGCATATGATAGCAACTTTTGTTGCTAGATAAGTAACTGTTTAAATGCTCTGTATAGTCTCAAAGAATATTTCCATTTGCATCTGCTATATGTATTGTTTGTGGAGCTTTTCTCCCCGGGCTGAAAAAGGGCTCATGCTCAGATGGACATACCTGGTCAACAAATAGATAAATAAATTTAATAGCAGTTATCAACTTTCCTCACATGCTTCGGATGTGGAAATGATGAGTAATAACAAGACTAATTATACAATATTATTTTTGTAGATAGTTTAGGGCTCTTGTACACAGACCTGAAGAAGTCTAGAAGGACAAAAGTGATCTGTGTTAACAATAGGTTATGGAAATAGAATATGATCTGCACAATGGATTTTTTGCATGCAAAATGCATACTTATGTATTTATATATATTTTTAGATTGCCAAATGGTCTAAGGTTTATATATTTCTAGCCATGTAATATATTGTCTTGCATAAAATTACAGACTTAATATGGTTAAATAAGAGGTACCACATCATTATTAATTTTATTTATAGTACATAAGGGTTATATCACTATGACATCTACTAAGTAGGGCAGGACCAGCTCAAATGTCACACTGATGGGGAAAGGGATGTGAATTTGACTATGTTTTATAGCATAATAAACCACTCCCTTGCCTGATAAAAAGTATACATATTGTTAGAAAGCTTGTGAGGAAACTATTATTCTGTTATTTTTGTTTTACTTGGATCGCTTGTCTGTGTACTTAATAAAGAATTTTCGACTGGAAACAGGCTATCTTCCCTGCTTGGATTACTTTTGAATATTTATTTTTATTTTATTTTGCATTTGTTGACTGGGCTAGTCTAACTGGATACATGTCCATTTTCAGTAGAGGCCCGGGGAGATAAGCTCCAAAATTAAGCTAATATATAACAGGACTACAAATGAAAATAAATCAAAACAGTAAAATTATTACATAAAAAATAATGCATGTTAAAAGAAAATGCAGTTACAGCAAAAGGTATAGTCTGATTTAGTTATAAAATAGCTTCAGACAGCAAAGATTCAAAATGGTAAGTAATAATTAAATTCAAAGTAGGTTTAGGTTAGCAAAGATTAAACAAACGACAAAAGAGACGGATAAATGAGGGTGTTGGTTAAGTGGTAGTATGAGAAGTATATACAAGAGGTATAAAGTTAGACAAAAATAGTCAGGAAGGGGGGAAGGTTTCTGTCTAGTTATTATGCTTGCAGGGCTTTGCATGAAATGACATAGGTGTCATAAGTGCCAACACTGACACAGAAAATATCAGGAGGAGGAAAGGAGTAATAGAAAAGTGAAGAGTAAGTTTCACGAAGTAAGACGGAAATAAGAAAATGACAATATTGGCTAGGACAAGGGTGTATTTGCATGCTAGTGGGAAATAGAGGGGGGAAAAGGAAGTATGCTAGATGGTTGGTGTTAATCTGGGTTGGTACATGGGCATAACCAATGTACTTTAAGGTGTAGTTTTAGTTGGTGTTTGAAAAGTGACAAGGATGAAAGTAATTGTAAGTTGTAGGGGAGTTTGTTCCAACTCTTACCCATGGAATTAGAAAAGAGGGAGTCCCCGGCTTTATTAAGGGATTTCTGGGTGGTTACTTGTAATTTATTTGCTGAGCGTAAGGTAGTAAGATTTCTATAAGGAGTGACAATGCTATTAAGAATAAGAGTCCTATCGGTGTGAAAGAGAATCTTATGGGTAATTGTAAGAACGTCTAAGGCCAGAAGACATGTGGGCATGAAGCTTAATGAATCCACTGTGTGAGTCATTATGGGCTTATATGAAATGGAACCCTGACCCTCAGGGCACACAGGTAAGGTGTAAGAATACTGTATAATATTTCAAATTATATATTTTTTATTATTTTATTTTACTTAGGAAGAGTTTAAGTTTGCTACTTCTACTACCGTTGTCTGATCTGATTAATATACAGTGCTTAAATATGTATGGATTGAAAATCTTCCACACTGAGAAGTTTCGTACACTGTTTTGAAGTTTTGTATTTACAAAAGATCAGGGGAAGTGCTGTGCACAAACAAATGGTGTACATTTGGTCTAATGTGAAAACTCACAAGGATCACAAAGGGGAAGCAAAGACAAAGAAAAGAACATCTAAGGCCTGGAGACATGTGGGCATGGAGCTTAATGAATCCACTGTGTCAGTATTGTGTCATTATGGGCTTATATGAAAAAATGGAACCCTGACCCTCAGGGCACGCAGGTAAGGTGCTGTCTCCTGAAGATGGTTCTCATTTCCATTTTGTGGGGAGATTTGTTGTAAATGAACAGATTTATAGCTTGTTACTATGCATGCAGTCCATGACATCTTTAAGGAGTCTTTTGCCCAAATTTCCATTTGTGCCAAAGTACTGTGTAGTTAAGTCACTCACTTAAGGTGACACACTAGGCAAATGAAGGTGGAAAGATTCAAACTCTGCACTTCTGGAACAGGAATCAGCTTGCACTAACTGCCAGGCATGTTTTTTGTTTCTGTGCACCATATGAAACTATATGCCAGTTGCTGCCTGATGAGATTTCCATGAAATGCCATTTTCAAAGCAAATCACTTTTGGGAATTGGAATATAGCAAAACACTTACTGTTGCCATTTCTGGATTGCTTATGTGTGGGGTTGCCACATTTTAAAATATCCAAAGTGTGACATAAAAAGAAAAATGTACTTTTGCAGAACAGACCATACCCATGACCATAGCAATGGACTGGACTTCACTTTTTTGACAAAATAAAAAAAACTTTGTTTCTGTTGTTTCATTTAATATTAAACTGTTTTGGATACAAAATACTTTCCATCTATTACAGAAAATTAAAAAAAAAAATATACATATATATATATATATATATATATATATATATATATATATATATATATATATAAATCTTAAGACATTTTTCATGTTTTTTGCAGGATGCAGCTACCCAAACTAATCAAATAAGAACTATGCTGTGCAAAGAGGGACAGGAGGTGACCCTACATATGTGGAGATTTTGCACGTAGTCACTGATGAATTGAATACATTGCTAGGTTTCACTTCTGCTGCAGCTGTTATGCTTGCTTCTTTCTTTTGATATTTTACAACTAATGCTATTTTATGCATGGGAGATTTATTATTTTATATTACTTTAGGGTGTGAGAGGCTTATCTGGGAAGTGCCTGCAGGATACTTAATATTGTTAGACACATGATTTATTTGACTGATAGTATATAGCTTTATTGAAAAGCTTACATTTTGTTTTCTTTTATATGTTAGTTTTGTCAAGAAACAATTTTGGTTTTGTTTTACAGACATGTTCCTGTGAAATACTGCTGTGGAATAACTTTTTCATGCTGCAGTTTTTTTCCTGAAAACAGTTTAAGTTTTTTACTAAGATTAGAAGAACAAAAATGATAAATTTTGAGGTGTACAGTGCTGCATCTGCATATTCATTTTTAGTTGTAATACTTCAGTTTGGTATTATATTTGTGAATCATGCCTTTTTACCCGTATGTAATTATGCCTAAATATACGGTTCTGAATATTTATTTTGAGTAATAACTAATCTTCTGCATTGCTGGTTTCTTATCCTGCTTTCCATGGCCAGATCAGTAGTGTGACACTATCATCTTTTCAGCCTTGGCCAATACATTGTCTTCAATGAACTTGTAAAACTTCATTGCTCATAGGAAGTAAACATTCTAGTTTATTTCATACCTGTCAACTTCTGGACACGGAAAATCTTGCCAAAACCTCTGTGTGATGAAGCTGAGAAAACAGTGTAAAAGAACCATGTTTAAAAACTACACCTGTCTGCTTGGGAATGAAACGTTACCTAATTAATTGCTTCTGCCAAAAACTTAAATATAAACAAGAATGAAGCAAAAGTGAAATGGAAATTGTTTTTTAAACTTGTGTTTCTGAGTTTTGGTATCCTATAATCCTAATGGGAGTCGAAAGGGTTTATGCTTTAGGTAGTTAAATGTAATGTTTATTAGCAATCCAGACTTTTGTCCTGATATATCTTCTTTTCAGCACTTCTTTTCCCAGTTTTACATGCCTGCAGTTGAGAGGTATGGAAGTCCGACACATTATTTTACTGTCACAAGCTGTCCAGTGTATAACATGCAGCCAAAAACTCTGAGACTAGACAGTACATGCCAGAGGTCAGACATTAATGAAATAACAGAACAAATGGGCTTGTATTATGGGTATACAAGTGGGTAATGAAGCTATCTGTTGAGGAAATGATTGGCTTTGTTGTTTTGCTGTTGTAATGCTGACTTTGCAGGACTGATGTGTATTTGGGTGAAGAAGCTGGAATATAAACTGTAGCAACTGTTTCTGTGAGATAAAAAAAGTTAACTATTATTTTTCGTCCTGGCAACATCAAACCAGACATTTTGGCTAATAAATGACTATTGGGGGTGTCTGTGGAGTTATAGCTTGAATGTGTATTGGTGTGATATGAAGCTAGCTCAAATACAGACTGTGGAAAAACATTATAATAATTCTTATTTTTATTCTAGTAGGTTCAGTCCAGATATTATAGGTAGATGATGGGCATGGGAACTGTCTGTGAGTGAAAGAATTGGCCCTACTGTTCCCTGTTCTAATTCTAAGTTTGGCAGACTAATATGTATTTGGGTGATGCAAGTTAGAATACAACAAACCATGACTGCTATTTCTGTGAGGGAAAAAAAACATTAATGTAACCATTATGTTTTCATCCTTTCAGATTCAAAGCAGATTAGGATAGGCAATGGGTATGGGGACTTTCTGTGAATTAAATAATTGGCCCTTCTGTTTGCTGTTGTAATTCTGGCTTTGCACAATTAAAATGTATGTGGATGATATCAGCTGGAATACAAGCTGTAGCTATTGTTTTGTATGAGACAAAAAAGCATTAATGTAACCATTATTATTTATCACAATCGGACATCAGAGGAATACACAGTCAACAAATTGGCTGTAATTCCTTGCTGGGGAAGTCTAGTTTTGAATAAAAGTGACCTGCTGTTGATTTCTCGGTGTATACAGTCATCAATTAGTGCGTATGTACGACTAATATAAATATTTTGTGTGAAGCAAGTTGATTTTTATTGTGGCTATTGATTGAGTAAAAGAGTGTTGATTTTGCCTCATATTTGAAGTTTTTTCTAATAAAATGTGTTGTAGTTTTTTTCTAATAAAATGTGTTGTTTTCTAGTAAATCATTGAGAAATACCATCACTAAATATTGGCAGGCATCTGAATTTCAGAGTTTATATCCTTTAACACTGTACAAAACAAGTGGCTACCTTTGGAATTTCTGCCATTCTCTAGCATTTTATATAATAAATGGCTATCTTTGAAGGTTTAACCATGATGTCCATGAAAGAAACCAATCATTGGCACTGTACAGTGAATAGTTTTAATATCTCACAGTACTTGGTTCTGTGGGTGGGTTTCAGCTGTGGCTTCTTCTGTGTGGAGTCTATATGTCTTTGCTGTCTGTGTAAAAGTTTTATCCAGGTGCTTTGTCTTCCACCAACACTCCAAAAAGAGCTGCCATATGCAAATCTGTGTTCTTCAAATTTATTTATAAATATGCATGCAGTGTTAATGACATGTATGCATGTATGTATATCTCTGTATGTTTGTGAGTGTGAAAAATACCACCAATCTTGTCTGTGGACACACAATATTGGGGACACATATATAACTTTTCTGGAAAGAAAACACTGACAACACTTAAATTCTGTACTGTAACACAGGTAGAGTTCTTTGTACTGTAACACAAGTAAAGTTCTTTGTACTGTAACACAGGTAGAGTTCTCTTGCTGGTAGGAGGATACTGTGTATCCATGACATTTCACTGAAACTCAAATAGCTGTGCCCATTTCAAAAAATATATATATTTTACTGAAAATTTGACTGAAAACTCATTGCATTGAAAACTACTTAATATACCAAAAAAAAATGTTTTTGCAGGAGGGCAAGCCCCCCTGCTCCCCGACCTTACTTATATATATTAACTCCATGGTCTCACAACATCTGAAAAAAGTCCACACCCAGTGAATCTTTGCTGAAATGAAAACATTATCATCTACAGATATGGCCATTGCAATCTACACATACTCTGCTCAACTCCCTGCCCTATTAACTCCTATGATAAGAAATGACACCATCAGATACTTTCTATAG